>NC_140965.1:49545664-49583164 GCF_056783735.1 Eptatretus burgeri
TCATTGGGACTGACTCAATCGGTCAACTTCCCTACCCGGATCTCAACCAATGGTACTCCATCTCTTCTGGATCTGATTTTGACAAATTTCCCTGACAATATCTGCTGCTCTACTTCCGCTCCAATCGGTTCTTCTGACCACGCCCTTGCCAAAGTGGACATCTCTCTGGCTATTGTCAGAGAACCACCTCACCGCCGTCGAGTCTGGCATTTCACTCAAGCCGACTGGCAGGGTCTCCAAGCAGCCCTCAAACTTATAGACTGGTCTCCTATCTCAACTTTCTCCAACATCAACTCTTCCTGGGAATTCTTGCAAAGAAACTTGCTCTCCCTCATTCACAGATTTATCCACTCTCGTCTTCAGTTATTCTACCCTTCCTCCCGCCCTTGGCTCACTGAAGCTTGTGGTGAGGCAGTTGTCCTGAAACAACTTGCCTTTGCCTCATGGAAAGCAAACGCAACTGAGCGCAATCTCAGTTTCTTCCATAAAGCTCGGAACAAGTGTGTATCTACCCTCAGGAGAGCCAGAAAACAACATCTTTCTCATCTCAAGTCTGAACTCTCAAACATCTCTCCCTCCTCAAAATCCTGGTGGCATCTAATCAAATCTGTTTCTGGTGTATGTCCCCCCTCCATCCCCTCCCTTACCTCAAATGGCCACACTGCTGATTCCACACGTGATAAAGCTGAATGTCTAAACTCGGTGTTTGCAGCTAAATCTTGTGTCCAAAACCCATCACTTTCTCTACCCACCTTACCCAGTCGCACCCAACTGTCCCTGGACTCTGTGTCCTTTTCTCCTGACAAGGTGGAGAGCTTGCTGTCAAACCTCGACTCAGATTCTGCAACCGGTCCAGACGGCATCAGCCCACGTGTCCTCAAAGCCTGCTCTTCTGCTCTTGCTCACCCTCTCTCTGTTCTATTCACCCTCTCATTTGCTCAAGGCCATCTGCCATCTGCTTGGAAATCAGCAAATATCACTGCCCTGCACAAAAACGGTGCAAAAACAGATCCCTGCAACTACAGACCAATCAGCCTTCTCCCAATCATCAGCAAGGTTATGGAATCCATCATCGCTTCAGACATCAAATCCTTCCTCTTCTCCAATGGCTTGATTTCTGATCATCAATTTGGTTTCTGACCAGGTCACTCTACCCTGGATATGCTGCTTCTGCTCTCCAAACAATGGATGGAGGTCCTCAATGCCAGACAGGAAATCCGAGCCGTATCCCTGGATATATCTCGTGCTTTTGACACAGTCTGGCACCCTGCCCTGCTCACCAAACTCTCTTCCTATGGTATCCAAGGCCATCTCCACTCATGGCTCGCAGACTTCCTCTCCTGTCGCAGTCAACATGTGGCCCTAAATGGAGTTCTTTCATCCCCCCCCCCCAACTTCCTGTCCAGGCTGGAGTTCCTCAAGGTAGCGTGCTGGGCCCTGTTCTTTTTCTACTTTTCATCAATGATCTCTCCGACTCTCTGGAAAATCCTCTGTATCTCTTTGCTGATGACTCCACCCTCTGCCGTACCATCGGTCATCCCTCAGACCGGCAAGCAGCAGCTTGTTCGCTCACTGCTGATCTGGATAAAATCACAAACTGGTCCAACACGTGGAACATGTCTTTCAATCCGGACAAATCTCACACTCTCACTATGTCTCTCCGAAAGGACAGTTTAGAACCCCTCCCCCCCCCATCCACTTTCTCAACAATCCTCTGGAAGAAGTCCTTTCTTTCAAGCTTCTGGGTCTCACTATCTGCCATGACCTTTCCTGGGAAAGCCACATTTCAAACCTCGCCTCCAAAGCCAGTCGCCGACTGGGAATCCTCTGTCGTGCAAGGTCCTTCCTCGGCCCACCTGAGTTCCTGACCACTTACAAAGCTTTTGTCCACAGCCTGATGGAGTACTGCTCTCCCGTCTGGGCTGGTGCTCCTGCCTCCCACCTTTCTCGGCTTCACACTGTAGAAACCAGGGCATTTTGATCATTGGTATCTCCTGCAATGAGGCTGAGTCTTTGGGCCTCTCACTCAATCACCGCAGGTTGGTCGGTGGTCTTTCTGTCTTCTACCGTCTCCTCTCCAGCCTCGCCCCCCCCCCCTGCTCTCTCTGTGATTTGTCCCCACCACATTTCCGCAGGGCGCTCAAGGTCTGCCAACAACCACCTTCTGGTAAAACTACCAAAATCACTGCTCACCTTCACTCTTTCATTCCTCTTTTTTCCCACCTTTGGAATAAACTCCCTCACTCTATTCATTCCCATCCTTCCCTCCAGGCCTTCAAAACAGCTGTTCACCACCACCTCTTATCATCCCCCATCCAAATCCTCAATCTTTTCTACCCCCGATAATCCACCCAAGCCCACCTCCTTCAAATTCCCTGCTTTCCTTCCTGAAAGTCCCTGTAATGTCCATCTTCTATTCCCCATGTTCCCCGCCCCATCCCTCTCCCTTCCACAGATCTCCAAATGTCTCTGTTCCCCACTATTTTGTCCTTCCCACTCCCTCCCCTCCTGTCTCATGCCCCCCTTGATGTGCGTTGTGTGTTAGCTCTCATCCGAGCCTTGACAAGGTATACAAAAAAAACAAAAAAACATTAAACAGCGTCTTTTGATTCACTACGAGTTTTGATTCAACAGCTGACTCAGCAGCGTAAACAGGAGTGACGGGGGTTGGGACGGGTCATCCCGAGATTCAGCAAGGTAAACAGCCCCCACCCGCGGTTGCGGGTGGGGGGAGGCGGAGCACAAGGGCGCATGAGTCACGCCGAAGGGAAGCGAGGCGGGGCGAAGAGGAATAAGAAAGGGACCATCTGCTTGGCTTGAGTTGGTTCTTGTCGGGGGGTTGTTCTTTGGGTGGCTGTTGCTCTGCTTCGTGGTCTGGTTCGGCTGGCTCTTCTTGGCTCGTGGAGCTCTTCATGGTCTGCTTGGTTCCCGGCTTGGTGTGACTTCTTGGCCTCATCTTGGTCGGTGGTACTTCGGGGAAGCGACGCATTGGGTCAGGAAGGATCGGCGCTTCGTCTCACCAGCACGTAGTCCGGAGCGCGAGGGGATCCGCCAGAGCTCGGAAAGGATCGCGGCTCGTAGTGATTGGATCCAGCTCGCCCATACTGGTGCCCGGTCCGAACAGCTTGAAGACCACACGAGGTGGAAAGGTCCGAGGCAGACCCTGGGCTTCAGCTCATCTGTCCCTCCAAGCTGAAGTCCGTATTAAAGGCATCAGCCACCATTTCTTGGGTGTGTGTGTGTGTGTGTGTGTGTGTGTGTGTGTGTGTGTGTGTGTGTGTGTGTGTGTGTGTGTGTGTGTGTGTGTGTGTGTGTGTGTGTGTGTGTGTGTGTGTGTGTGTGTGTGGGCCCATCTAACAAGTAGAGAACTGTTAAGTGCTTTGTGTGCTGTAAATGATTGCATTGCATTTCGTATAGTCCGTTTAAATCTGCTCTTACGTGTTCCCTAGTTCCCCATTATTATTAATGAATATCCCCATTGTTGAATGTAACAGCTCGTTCTGTGTTTCTTGCATTGGCTCGACATGACGCGTGCTTGAGGATTAGTGTTCGTAACTTGTTCATTTGGTCCAGCCCGACTTTGGTAATTCTGCTCGGTTACGCCAGATCCGAGTTGGCGATAGCGACTCGATTCGGACAAAGTCGGTGGAGGGTGAACTTCCCCGGTAGTCTGACCACGTGGGTACTGAGGTAAATTGAAGAGTTGGACCCTACCCCACGTGGCCTATCCATTGGCAAAGATCGGTCCGATAGGGGACCCGTCAGTTCTGGAGTTATCCGGGGCGATGACCTTTACATTCCGGGCGATCGGTCGAGCCGGCTCGCGACTCCATCTAAGCGGTCGTGTGCATGGTCGACCCCCCGGCCCCGTAACAATATATATATATATATATATATATATATATATATATATATATATATATATATATATATATATATATATATATATATATATATATATATATTGGTATAATGGTCTCTGGTCAAGTAGTTTAACAGAAAATTGTTGGAAAGACAGACAGACAAGGGGATGAATGTTTTTATTATACATGGTTGCAAAACATTTACTAAATTCCATATTTGGTATGCTGGGAGAGGAGTGGATTAATTTCTGCCTAAATAATGTAGCATATGTTTCCTACCTCATCTCCACGAAGTGAAATGCACCTTATTGCATGATCATTGTAAATGGTCCATAAATAATGTTCTTCCTGTAATGGATTCTAAACACACACATACATATACATATACCAGTGACAAAAAACAATAAAAGGGGAGGACAGAAACACACACACACACACACACACACACACACACACACACACACACACACACACACACACACAAGCACTCACACTGCAAAACAGAAAAATAACACTCAAAACCCACAACACAAAGCTCAAACAAGGTTTCAAACGAGATTAGGAGCGTCTCCATGGACATATCTCTGGCACTTGACACAGTCTGGCATCTTGCTTTGCTTGCCAAACTCTCTGCCTGTACCATAGAAGGCCGCCTTCATTTCTGACTTCCTCCACTCACACAATCAAAATTTTGCTGTCAATGGAACCCTGTCCTCTCCTCTTCCAGTGGAGGTTGGAGTTCCCCAAGGCAAGCTTTTTGGCCCAGTCTTGTTATTGTTCCTCGTCTATTTTAATGACCTCTCCGATGCTCTATAAAACCCTCGACTCTTCCACTTTTACAATACATACCTCAATTCCTTTGCGAAGCAGACAGCAGCTACATCTCTCTTCCAATAGGGAAACAATTAGACTCCAGTCTGATAAATGGAACCTCTCCTTCAATCCTGGAAAATCTCAGTCTCACCCGATTGCTCAAGAATGATCGACAAACGAATCCACCTGTCTATTTCCTTGGCCACCTACTGGAAGGCGTTCAGTCTTTTGAACTTTTTCGCCTCACCATCAGCCATGACCTTTTTTGGGCCGACGACATAGCAAAGCTGGCCTCCAAAGCCAGCTGCAGACTGGGCATCCTCTGTCTTTCCTTGGAAAATCATAGATATTCACAGTCAACAAGGCCTTTGTCTGGAGCTCAATGGAGGATTGCTCCCTGATATGGGATGGCACCGCAGCATCGCATCTGTTTCTCCTGGATTCTGTTGAATATAAAGTTCTCTAAATTATTGTAATCTTCCATGGTGAGGCCAAAGCACAGGGTGTATGCTCTCCCCTCACTGGCAGGTCTGTTTTTTTTCTACTATTCTGCAATATTTCTGCCTCGGTTCTTTCAGTCCTTTGACACTCCCGAGCAACTCCAGGATGCACACGTTCTTCCAATAACGCCGTTTTGATTTAACTTCCAAAATCCATGCTGACTGCACACTTGGAACTCTTTTATTCCTCACTTCTTCTTTCTGTGGAACCACCTTCCAGAGGCTGTTCTGTCTTACTCTTCCCTCCAGGGCTTCAAGCAAGCATTGCACAGCCATCTATTGTCATCTCCAATTCTGCCCCCCATTATCTTTATTACCCCCCCCCTTCCCCATTAACCTTTCCCAACTCAAATCATCTTACTTGTGAGTTTCAGTGTTTCCTCCCTCTACTATTTCCCTGTTTGTTCATTGTATTGATGTTTCTCCCACTGTCAGAGCTACCTTGCTCTTCCATGAGCCTCGCTGTTTGAAAGAAAAAAAACAAAAACGCACACAATAATTTGCTTAAAAAAAAACACTGAAAAACCAAACATAAAAACACAAATCCCACAAAATTAAACAAATACATACAAAAAATAAACAAAGACAAAAAAACTCCCATGCTCAATCTGGCACCTGGCACTCCAGGCACGCTCCGAGGTAGCCGTGCCCATTTATTTGGCATGCCCCGAAGGGCCCATGGCCTACCCATTGCCGGCGCACTACCAGCGCCAAGGTCAGGTCAGGTATGGGAGCACGTGCCGGAGCAGCACGTCGCTGCATCCACTTTCTGCTGGTACTCCAGAGGCCTCCGTCTGGCCATCCCCCAGAGAGATGACTGGCCCATCCCCATCTCCTTGAGATGCTGATCAACCTGCTGCAACTATGAGGCACGTCGTCGGCCCATTGGCCTCCTCCACTCATGAGGCTCCATCGTTGAGAGAATATGGTGAGCAGGATCAGCGTCAGCAAAATGAGCCACATGTCCATACAGCCGCAGCTGATGCACACGGACTATGCAGGTTACAAATCTCATTTGAGTCTCTCTCAGCAACCGCTCGTTGGACACAAACGTCCAACCAGCGATAGCCAAGGATTCTCCGAAGAGACTTGGTACCAAAGGAATTAAGTCTCCGTCTCAGATCCCTGGTCAGAGTCCAAGTCTCACATCCATAGAGCAAGACTGGAAGCACCAAGGACCTGAAGACTTGGACTTTTGTCCTGCACAGGTACCGACAGCACCACACCCCATGGTCCAGTGAATTCATGACTCCCCAGGCCCGACCCAGACGTCTATTGACCTCCGACTCAGTCAGCAGAGACATGAATATCAGTGCCAAGGTAAGTGAATCTCTCCGTGACCTCAATATCCTCACCACAAACAGGCGCAGACAGGACAGCAGCATCCAAGATGTCATTTAAAGCCTGGATCTTAGTTTTGACCCAAGAAGCCCGTAATCCCAGTGGCTACGACTCCTCATTCAGCACCTTGAGGGCCCCCAAAAAGTATCCAGAGTTTCCGCAAAGGTGATTGCATCATCTGCTAAATCAAGGTCAGAGATCTTGACATTCCCAAGCGATGCACCGCAGCTTGATCTCTCCGACATCGTCTCCAGAATCCAGTCCGTACAAGTGCTGAAAAGTGTGGGGGCAAGTACACATCCCTGACGAACTCCAGTAACAACTGGAAATAAGTCGGATTTGGTATCACCACATCTCAGAAGGCTCTCAGTATCAGAGTATCGTTCAGGCATCAGATTGATCAGTTTTGATGGCACCCCACGAAGACCAAGAATCCTCCAGAGGGCATCCCAATTCACTGAATTTAATGCTTTGCAGAGATCAACATAGACTGCAAGCAGCCCCTGCTGAAACTCTCATCTGCGTTCGGTGAGGAACTGAAGAGCAATGATATGGTCAATCAAAGGACATGGAAAACCAGAGGTCAAAAGCCTTGACCTCTGGTTTTCGACTCAGATTCTGCAACCAGTCCAGATGGCATCAGTCCACGTGTCCTAAAAACCTGCTCTTCTGCTCTTGCTCACCCTCTCTCCATTCTATTCACCCTCTCATTTGCTCAATGTCATCTTCCATCTCCTTGGAAATCACCAAACCTTACCGCTCTGCATAAAAAGGTGCAAAAACAGATCCCTGCAACTACAGACCAGTCAGCCTTACACCAATCATCAACAAGGTCATGGAATCCATCATCGCTTCAGACATTAAATCCTTCCTTTTCTCCAATGACTTGATTTCCGTTCATCAATTTGGATTCAGACCAGGTCACTCTACCTTGGATATGCTGATTCTGCTCTCCCAACAATGTCTGGAGATCCTCAATGCCAGACATGAAATCAGAGCCATCTCCCTGACCATATCGCGTGCCTTCGATACAGTTTGGCACCCTGCCCTGCTCACCAAACTCTCTTCCTATGGTATCCAAGGACATCTCCACTCATGGTTCGCAGACTTCCTCTTCTGTTGCAGCCAACGTGTGGCCCTTATTCGAGTTCTCTCGTCCCCTCTTTCTGTCCAGGCTGGAGTTCCTCAAGGCAGTGTTCTGGGTCCTGTTCTTTTTCTGGTTTTTACCAATGATCTCTCTGACTCCCTGGAAAATCCTCTTTATGTCTTTGCTGATGACTCCACCCTCTGCTGTCCCATCTGTCATCCCTAAGAGTGGTAAGCAGCAGCCTCTTCACTCTCTGCAGATCTGGATAAAATCACAAGCTGGTCTCACTATACAATATTTTATACCCCCGCTAATCCAGAGAGTGGGGGTCTCGAAGGCCTTGCCCAAATCCTGTCATCCGATGAGCTGCCCTGCGAAGGGCAGCTGTACAAGAGGTGCTCCCACAGAGTGGGGTTTAAATTTTCTTTGCGTTTTTCTTGTGTTTTGCGGAGTTGGTGCTCTTCATCACCATACCAACTTCCAATGAGCCACACTCCCAGACCTTCAATCACCTCAATGCACCCAACCCTCAAAAACACAACTTCCAACTTGCAGCACCCACCGTAGAATGACATCCATTGAAATTTCACTGGATCCCACTCGCTAACCTTTACTCTCGCCTTGGGTTTCCTTTGGCGGGTCTCATCCCCTCCCAATCACTCCTTCTTACCACCATTCATTCTTTAATTTCTAACTAATTTGCCTTTAACTAGCTCATGCATTTCCCTTCATCCCTTTATGACACACATTCCGTTTTCCAGTTGCTTAGCTGTGGATGACACTAATAACTAAGGGGATACAAATTACATTCCGAACTTATTCTTACCTGTCTCTAAACCACTATGTCCCGAACGCTCCCATTTATTACTAGCTTAGTGCCCCCATCTAATGCTAACCCGGTTCTCCTGTGCCCCCCATGGGGACACAAATTTACCAGTGTCTGAAGTGATTTCCAAATTTCTCTATCTTCTCCTGAGCCCCTGCGTCTATGGAAGTGCTCGGTGCCGCTTCCTTTATCCGTCCGCGCTCGGGTGGTTCGCCGGGCATGGACCGTTCACACACCCTGATTTGTGGTGCTTCGCACGTCGGCCCCCCTTGGACCAACACAGATTCCAACCGTGCTCTTTTAAATTCCCTGCACATGGGACCAGAACAGATCAGCATTTTAAATTTTTGCTCATGGAGGGTTCACCCCTCCCGCAAGTCCCACTTGCAGCTACCCCCATCTGTGTTGATGAGCGTCCCTTGCTTTCTGGTTTATCCGTACATTTTACTTGCCACACTTCCGGTACACACTCCAGCACACTCGTTCTTGGCACATACTGCATACCTCGCATCACTCCAAGAAAACTCGAGTCCTTTATCCCCCCCCCCCCAAGCATGACATGCACCCGTTCGCACCATCCACCCGCTCCAGCTCACACCTTTTCACCTTAACCGGACTCATCTCACTCTGATTCACCTTCAGGGTTCGTATCCTCTCCACCTGTACCTGCAATGTGCTGTCCCGATCTTTGCACATTGTTTCGACACATTCCACCAAATCTTTTTTTATATATTCTCCATCCTTTCTTTTGTTTCTATCTGTTCCCCTTTCACTTCATTCATTTTGTCCTTCATCTCTGTTATCTCCTGCTTTGCTCCCACCAGTTCCTCTTCTTGAATTACTTTATTTGCTTCCATACATTCATTTGCCTGTCGGTCTTTCATCTCCATTGTCTGTCCCATCTCTCCTATTTGCTGTGTTATGTCTTGTCTCGTCTCGCATTCTTTCTTAATTGCTATCATTTCCCTTTTTACTTCCTTCTCGGCCGGTCGTAATTCTTTGATTGCCCCTGTATTGTTTTCAATTTTTGATTTTTAGTTCTTCTTGCCTCTCTGTAAGTCCTTTTATCTCTTGCCATTCTGGCTTTACCCGCCACCATCTCATCCCGGATACAGTCCACGCACTGCCTCACTTCATTCACCTCTCCCTGTGCAGCCTCAATCCTCACTGCCATATTACCACCCATATCCTTCATCTCATTGCACAGATCCTTTGTGCCAGCTTTTACCTCTGCTTGCCCCGCATCCATTTTATTGCCCAGCCTATTCTGCCACTCGTCCAATTTTGCCTCCAGCCGTATCTCCAACCCTGCCATGAGCAGTGTCACCATCAGCATTATTGCAGACGATGTTGGAAATGCCGACCCGACGATCGTTTTTCATCAAATATAAATTGAATTACAAGTTGATGTAGAATATCCTGAGAGAAATGTTGGAGTCGTCAGACTTGTCCCAGTTGGCAGGTCTGAATCCTGATGAACCGCGTCAAAGCGGTCATGCCGGTCAACTGATTTTGGTGCTCCGAGCAGGTGTTCGAGCTTGGTTGCCATGTTGCCGTATTCCAATAGAACAACCGAGCCAGTCAAGCGACCGTACGTCCGGTTACCCAAAGTGGCAACCTGGTTGCCTGGGCGCAGGTACAGTATTGCACTGGGCACTCATCGCCTGAACCCAATCTGTCCTTCCATGGACTTGTATGACTTCTATAATTAGTGATCAAGACACTCTCACCCAGAGACCAAGGGAATTTTTGTGTGTTGGATAAAAAAATTGGCAGGAATACAAATGAGAAGGGATGGCAGATCTGTTAACTGACGTGTATGTCGAGACATATAAGCGACCTCTCTATCTAAACCTTAACAGGCCCATTCACACCTCAGTAGAGAGACAAGGGAGAATCACACAGGACTGAAATACCATTGGCTGTGCCTCCACAGGACGCAGGTTCCGATATGGTCTTTCTGTGAAAACAGTTTGTGCCGCAGACAGATCAAGTGAGCGTGGCCTTCCGGGAGGCTCAACACGACGATGCATCATGCCATGGAGAAACCCCAGGAGTTTTGTGTGCAGGCTCCGTGGAAAGCTTCCGCACATCTCGCACCCCAGTTTGCACCACCCCATTTTATGATCTCGGCCACCCACCCGCACCCGCTACACCTCCCTGCTCAGCTGCTATTGGCTGAGTGCTCAGTTTGTGGGTGGGGCTCCTTTGACATATCCAATGAGCTGGATATTGATTTGTCAAATAATTATTTTACGAAAGGTCAAGGTGACCAACAGAAATACAGTACAACCCAAGATATTGAAATAAAAAATGTTTATAATTTAATTAATTACCCAAGTCCTCCAAATGTAAATGACTTGATGAGGTTAATGATTCGATACAATGTACAACCTTAAACAAAACATCGATGTATTCCACAAAATACAGAAATACCAGGTCGTACAACATCCAATGTCCCAATTAGAATTGGATTTTTTAAGCAATGGCCTGTAGATGATCTGAGGATAGAACCTTGGGGTGTATGGTACGTATGATTTAGGGTATAACTGGTCATTTTCCTTAAACTTACACCACCCACAACGTACAACAATGAAATCGGTCTCGTAAGGAAGAATATGACCTTCTTGGTGGGGATAATGAGAGATGTGGAAGAACCATTGTCAAAGTGAATATAAAACAATCCCATTGTGGCTTTGTCAGACTAATATGTGTCACAAAGACACGACTAACACATTCGACATAAATAACTAAGGGGATACAAACCAATTTAACAGCAGCAACATGCGGAGCTATTTTGTGCCATCATCTTAATCTCTCATACATTTCTGATGTCAAGAAGAAAACAGGAGGATTTAGTACACCTTGAATACCTGAAAGAACATCTGGAACACCTGCTGTAAGCGGACCTGGAAGAAGAGAACCTTTTTTTGTCTCCTCCTTCTTCGTCGTCGTCGTTTTCTGTGGTGTGCAGCACAATGTTGTGCGGTGGCATCGTTGGCTGAGGGTGCAGCTGCGCGTTTCATGCAATGAATGCCCTCTGTGCATTCAGGCAGGGATTTGTCCAAATTGTGAAAACGGACAACGAGCCCTGAAGGTCGAGGCTGATACTTTGTAATTAATCCTTCATGGAAAATCGTTTTTAAAATGACAAAAGGGTCTTGGAAACCTAGAAATCTTGAGAAGAGTGGGTCTCAGGAGTCAGGTGTCACAAACTGGCAATTATTATCGTGTGCAGCCTGTGGCTGCTGGTTGCATTATTGCTGGGATGCATGACTGTGTTGCTGATGCAGTGCCCCCCTTCTTCCAGTAAGCTGGTACTCATTTTGCCGACCTCAGAAGGATGACCGGCTCAATCAATGCCCACCTGATGTAATTTAACGGCACGACAGGGACTCGGACTCGAGACCCGAAGATCTTACGGCAGCCACCTCAACCGTTATAAATACATTCGGTGTCGGGACCACGACCAACATCAGATTACACTATTCACAGCTCACTTAAAATCACCACCACCACGTGACACTCATTACATGGTGCACATTTACATTGAGAATTTGTGTCGTTCCCCCTTCTCCTACCTCTCCTCCTCCCCCTCCATCCCCATCTCACTCCTCCTCCTCCACCACCTCCCTCCCCATTCCCATCCCCCACCCCCCTTCCATATTCTTCTACACCTCTCACTCCTCCTCCTGCCCCCCTCTCTCCTCCTACCTCTTCCCTCTCACATCCTCTCCTCCTCCTCCATCCTCTCTTTATCCTGCTCCTCCTCCTCCCTTCCCGTCTTGCTCCCCTCCATTCTCCTTCTCGTCCTCCGTTATTCCTCCATCCATTTCAGTTCTCCTCCTCCCTCCACCCTCCGTTTCAGTTCTCCTCGGGTTTGGCTCACCATCTCAGACGCCATGTCCACGGAGCGGCTGCTGCTTGTGTCAGGTCTGTCCCTCGCTCTGTTATCCGTCGCGCTCCTGTCCGCTGCCGTGTGTTCGGACCATTGGTACGAAACGGACGCACGGAGACACGGAGAGCGCTGCAGGGCAGCAGGGAAACGTCGAAGCGACCCCGGGTTCATCTACAACCACATCAACAACCACAATCTGCCTCTCAGAAAGAAACTGCCGACGAGGACCCGTCGTGGTCCTGGACCCTCTTGTCTCCGTCGGTTCAACTCCACGGCTCTGGGACTCTGGAGGAAATGTCATCGGGAGAAGTTTGACCCAGACGCAGACTCTCTCATCGACAAAGGTGGGTCTCCTGTGCGGACAACGTTGGTGCTACAGTGGTGGCAATATGGTTTGCTAATTATATTACAGATGGTGGTGGTGTGCTCATTAGTGCTTGTCATGCTGATGAATGGTGGTGGTGGTGGTGCATGATTATTCCCGTCGTGGGAGTGTGCATATTAGCGGTTGTTGTGGTGTTGATAATGTGGTTGTAATGGCGATTCCGTAGTGGTAGTGGTAATGAGAAGGTTGGGGGTGGTGGTGTGCTTCGTCGTAGTGACAAGGTGATGCTCAGGATTTAGTGGTTGCGGTGGATGATTCAGGTTGTGGAGCTGTCCGCACGATGGAGGTGCTGAAATTATTCCTCGGAGGATGTTGTACATTGAGCGCTCTGTGTGCGTGTCCTTAATTGTGTCCCTGTCTGTCCTCGTTTGTTCTTCGTGTCCTTTTGCATGTTTAGAACCTATTCGTTTTTACTGTCGCCCATACAAGTGACCAGACTCGGTGGTGTAGTGCTTGGAGCGTCCCCTCCGTGTCTGGGAGGTCGGTGTTCGAGCGTTCCGAGCCCTGGCAGGGTCATACCAAACTTGTCTATTTAAAATGGTCCATGCTGCTCCCTCTTTTTTTGACGATCAGCATTTTAAAAGATCACATACAAACAATGCTGGGAAGGCAATGGCAAACCACCTAATATAGCCCTTGCCAAGAAGCTGCTTCGGCAGCACCAACGCTCTGTGAACGAGCTCTGTAAGGTGTATCAAATCAAATCGAACCGTGCAGGTAAAACTTTTTTTTCCCCCCTTGTTCATCGTATCCGATTCTGTACATGTCACCTGTGTCAATGTCCTTGTCCGACGTGCAGGTCTCATGCCACGCTGCGCTGCCGTTCGTTATCATTTCTCTCCATTGTCTCTACCAGAGAAACTGGACCAGAACCTGACTCTGACTCTACGACAGGATGAGTGGCACTCTCTCCGTGAGTTCTGCTGTTGGGGGAAGTAGAGGGGAAACTTTATCCATGGGTGGTACCAAAATGTGCATGGGTGGATGGTGGTGGGCGTTGGCCATTTTAACACGTATAATTAGCAATATTTATTAAGATTATGTGATTAATGAGACGAATAATTAACACTCAAGATTTATAACAATATGTAGTTGTTGTGTGCTGTAAGGCTACCTGTACAATCTGGCAGGGATTGAACCGAGATCTTCTTGGCTAACGAGGCCCTCCTTTGAGGTTCTTACATTGCTGTTCCTTGAACCTTGACCCCCTTCACTGCCTAGATTTGAGACGCATGACTGTGGCGTTCATAGGAATGGCGGTCGCTGTGGTCATGTTCGGCTGGGTGGTCGGTTTGCTCGGTACGACCTTGGATCGAGGCCTCATGCAGTATGTGGCTGGTTTGCTCTTCCTCATGGGAGGTGGGTCTCAAACCTCTTTGAGGTTCCTCTCTTTCAGGTTTTTTTTTTTGGTGCCCGGAAGGGCCGGGGTTGGTGGATAACCAATTCACGTAGCCTGTCCAATGTAGTCTCCAAGCCACCTAATTTGCTCCTTATCAGGAAGTACAACAAGGGAAAACAAAGCCCTCAAATCGTTTCCACGACATGAACAAAAGAGGGTGGTCTAAATACCTTCACCATCTAAGTGTAGTAAAGAAGGTAAACTTGATAGCACACCCAATATACCCACATCAAAGGAGAATATTCCAATGCACTTGGAAACCAAAGGGGAAACTCGAAAATTTCAAATAGTGACAACATATCTGAGTCATTTTATTTGTTTTTAATGTACAAAGTCAAGGCTCATGGAAGAGTGAGAACACTGAACTGATCAGGAAGGTGGGGGGGGACGGGTCTCGGTGTTGTTGTTGTGGAGCCGGGTCTCGGTGGCGAGCACGGCCGCTAGGTGGAGCAGTAGAGTCGGCTCCACCGAACACCCGAAATTTAGGTCGTACCTTTCAGATAAATCCGAAAGTACGGGTCCTTTACAGGATCATGAATTGCCAATAATTTGACCGCGTGGGGTAGGGTTAATTGCCAACTTCAATATACCTAAGTATCCACGCGGCAAAGCTACCGGGGAATTCACACCCTCGGCAGGCCTCGAGCGGAACGAGCCGTTACCGTGCTCGAACCGTGCGTAACCCGAGCGGATGGTTACCGAGGCCCGTCGGTCCAAATGAACAACTACGTAACGGCCTTCCTAATTCCCGTTCGCAGCGCGGCAAACGAATGATAGAAATGACAAGGACGAGCTGGGACATTCAACAAGAGGGGAATTTATTAACAATAATCGGGGGAATGAGGGGAGCACGTAAGGGCAGAGTTATAACCGCACTAGCCGTTAGGTGACATGGGTGGTCGCTATATAATTGCATACTAGTCATACAGTTTTTGACGGATCGGGCTGAAATATTTTGACAAAGAGGTTGATTATAGTGCGCATAAAAGCACAGAAGCTGATTTTTGATTTTCCATAAAAAAATATATAAATATTTTTCGGATTTTTTTCAAAATTTTCAAAGTCCCGTTGCTTGGCAACAGTGGCGTCTTGAGCAACGGTGCTCAAAAGCATACAACAACATCCTGGTATGAACCTACCAGTCAAGTTTCATCAAAATCGTTTGACTCTCTGGCCTCCAGAGCTGTCCATGACATAAAAACAAACAGACAGACATACAGACAGAAGGAAAACCTGAGAAAAATGGTAGTCGAGCGACCACCCAATAAAATCAATGCAACCAATGTACAATAATGCAAGCACTTAACGATTCTACTTAGACAAGACAGGCCCGCACACAAACACGCACACCCAAAAAGAAATTGGACCCGCCGGGTCTTTATTCGGCTCTCCAGCCAAGGAAGATAGTTCGGCTGTGAGTCAGGACGGCTGGCTACCTGGCCGCGAGCATGCGGCTGGCCGTCCACCCCTTCCCGGAGCTCCGGTCGCCAAAAGCACAGACCAGGGAGGCCGAACCCAGAGGAGGCGAGACGAGGTGATCTCTCCCGATGAAACGGTCGACTGCTCGCTGCAACGCGCCAGGCGAGACACCTCCAATGCGTGGGATGCAGTCCGCCGCAGACCCAGAGAGACGCGCTTCGATTTACCTGGGAGGCAAACTCTTTACGCTCGCCCTGACAACCACACTCTTCCTCTTCAGAAGGGAGGGGCTTCTCCTCCTGGCCACTCGCCTCCTGATTGGTCGGATCCATCGCGCGATTCCCTGGCCGTCTTCCATTGGACAGGCCCACGGTAGGCGGGGCAACTCCCACCCTTCTGGGTGGAGTCCCGATCGGAGGCGTTTGTAGCTCCACCTGCCTCCTCACCTCGGGCCACATGCGTAATGGCGATGGTCTTGAGTGGGGGACGGGGCGGGTGAGATGCCCGCTCCTTGCCGATTGGCCAAAGAGGGACGCCTACCCATGTTAGACTCCGCCCACGCACATGCTCACTCGCCGGCGAGCAAAGAGCGCGGACAATGCCGAAAGCAGAGTTGTTGTTGTGAAAGCGAAGATGGGCGTTGTTGTCGTTGTTGTAAGTGATGTAAAAGAATACCCTGACTATCAAAATAACTCCGCAGCGCGAACATTTAATTCCCATTAGACTAGAGACGGGACC
Source organism: Eptatretus burgeri (assembly GCF_056783735.1). Taxonomy (NCBI): domain Eukaryota; kingdom Metazoa; phylum Chordata; class Myxini; order Myxiniformes; family Myxinidae; genus Eptatretus; species Eptatretus burgeri. The sequence goes on from NC_140965.1 coordinate 49,561,934, forward strand.
CTGACTAGAATCACGTACTTACTGATATAACTGATCTATAGGACCTGGCTGTTATGTGCTCATGGCTTCCAGATTCGCAACAATATAAGGGGGGAGAAAGAGAGAGGGAGAGAGAGAGAAAAGTGGGTTGGGAAGGAGGGGAGAGAGAGGGGAAGGTAGGGAACAGGAAATAAAAGGGGGAAGTAGAACACAAGGAGGGGGAGGGAGGATATGGATAGAAATGTGAAAAGAGGGAGGGGTGAAAGGTGAAGGGGAGGGGTGAAGGATGGGCATGTAAAGACATGTTAATTAAGAGAAAGAAAACCAAGTCAGTGGATGAAATACTGTTCTTTAAGTTTCCAGGAATCATTCCTCCCATGGTGGAGGATCAAACCACAGACAGACATGTGATGGATAGCGTGTCCTGCCTGGATGAAGTGATGAGAGACCGGTTTACGAACATCATCATTATTGGATATCATCACCCACATCAAAGATACTAACCACCCCTCCAGATTTTTGATCGGTTTCAGTTTTCTAGCAACAACAAATTTCTGTTCACCGTGGACATTCCAAATAAGGAGGGTCTTCAGGCACGAAAACATTTTTTCAATCGTCTCACCATCCATGACCCCAGCACTGAAACTTTACTTCATTTGGCTGGATTGGTTCCCAGACTCAATTGCTTTACATTCTCCAATAACTTTTAAAAACAGATTAATGGTGTACCTATTGGAACAAAAATGGGTCCAAATTACACAAATCTCTTTGTCGGTTTCATTGAAGAACAGATTCTTTTTTTCTCTCAATTTCATGGCCCGACACCAGATTTATTTGGATGGTACATTGATGATTGTATTGGACTAACCTCCGGAAACATATTTAAACTTGAACGATTTATAAACTTCACCAATGCCTTCCATCAACCTCTTAATTCTACTTGGGAGATGTCAGATACCTGCGTCACATTTTCAGATATCCAACTCTTCATGGAAGATACCGGTTTAATGACTACTGTTCACTACAAACCAACAGATTCACACAGGTATCTAATGTACTCATCTTCTCATCCGTTACATGTCCTGAATTCAGGTCAGGTCAGGTATGGGAGCATGCGCCAGAGCGGCGCGTTGCTGCATCCACTTTCCGCCAGTACTCCACGGGCCTCCGTCTGGCCATCCCCCAGGCAGATTGCTGGTCCATCCCTATCTCCTTGATATGCCGAACAACCTGCTGTAACCATGAGGCACGTGGTTGGCACATTGGCCTCCTCCACTCACGAGACTCCCCCGCTGAGAGAATCTGCTGAGCAGGATCAGCGTCAGGAAAAAGAGCCACATGTCCATACAGCCGCAGCTGATGCTCACGGACGATGCAGGTAACAAATCTCATTTGAGTCTCTCTCTCAGCAACCGCTCGTTGGACACAAAGTCCGACCAGTGATAGCCTAGGATTCTCCGAAGAGACCTGGTACCAAAGGAATTAAGTCTCCGTCTCAGATCCTTGGTCAGAGTCCAAGCCTCGCCTCCATAGAGCAAGACTGGAAGCACCAAGGACCTGAAAACTCGGACTTTCGTCCTCCCGCACATGTACCGGCAGCGCCACACCCCATTATCCAGTAAATCCGTCACTCCCCAAGCCTGACCCACACGTCTATTGACCTCTGACTCACAGCCAGCAGAGACATGAATATCACTGCCAAAGTAAGTGAATCTCTCCACGACCTCAACATCCTCACCACAAACAGGCACAGACAGGACAGCAGCATCCAAGATGTCACCGAAAGCCTGGATCTTAGTTTTGACCCAGGAAACCCGTAATCCCAGCGCCTCCGACTCCTCATTCAGCACCTCGAGGGCCCCCAAGAGGATATCTAAAGTCTCCGCAAAGATGACTGCATCATCTGTGAAATCAAGGTCAGAGATCTTGACATTCCCAAACGGTGCACCGCAGCTTGATCTCTCCGACATCCTCCCTAGAATCCAGTCCATACAAGTGCTGAAAAGTGCGGGGGCAAGTATACACCCCTGACGAACTCGAGTATCAACTGGAAATAAGTCAGAGATGGTACCACTACATCTCACAGCACTCTCAGTTCCAGAGTAGAGTTCAGACATCAGATCAATCAGTTTTGGTGGCACCCAACGAAGACCAAGAATCCCCCAGAGGGCATCCCGATTCACTGAATCGAATGCTTTGCAGAGATCAACATAGGCTGCAAGCAGGACCTACCAAAACTCTCGTCTACGTTTGGTGAGAACCCAAAGAGCAAGGATACGGTCAATCGTTGACCTCTTTGGTGAAAAGCCTGATATGACTGCTCTGGATGCTGGTGCTCGAGCAGATGGTGGTGAACCCCATCAAGAATTATCCAAGCAAAGACCTTGCCCAGCACTGTGAGTAGTGTCACCCCTCGGTCATTGCTGCAGTCCTGGCGATCACCCTTCCCTTTCCAGAGAGGGATAACAAGGCCCCTCTTCCAGTCAGTTGGGATGATGCCCGTGTTCCAAGCAGAGCACAGAACTGCATGTGACGACACGAGTACAGCATTTCCACCAGCCTTGAGAAATTCAGCATGGATGCCACAGATCCCTGGAGCTTGACCCCATTTCATCCGGTTCACCGCAGCCTGTGTTTCCACAAGCGAAGGTGGACCACAGTTGATTGGAGGGTCAGCAACAGGGATTGTAACACCCCTGACCTCCAACTCGACAGTTTGTGTATCAGCCTGGTACAGCCGGTCTAAGTAACCGGCCCAGCGGGCTTTCACTTCAGACTCCACTTCAGACTCCATAGGCCTCCTTGTCCACCCTTAGCGCACGTACAGTTTTACGCCTCAGCTCCCTGAACAGCTCAGCTCTGCCATTCAGCCTGTCCCTGCGACTCTGGGCAATGGTATCCAGTGTCCATTGAGGGACAAAATTCTTCTTTGCCCTACGGTGAGTTCCAAGACATCCACCGGCAACATCAAGGACGGTGGTCTTGAAGGCACTCCACAACTCTTCAGGACCCTCCAAAGCACCCAGACTCCTCAAATCTCCACTCAGCCTGTTCGCAAACTCCTCAGCTACCCTCTCATCTTTGAGCATGCCAACATCCAGCCACGGCTGGGATGGTACCATTCTCCAGGATTTAAGGTGCAATTTCAGAGTTGCTACAACAAGCCTGTGGTCAGTATTGAGGAACTGAGCACTCCGGTAGACCCTGCAGTTCTGGATCATCCTTCAGCAACCGTCAACGAGGACATGGTCAATCTCCTTTGCCGCACCGCTAGCGTTGGAATACCAAGTCCAGCGATGAGCTTGTGGGTGCTGAAACCATGAACCAGCCACCCTAAGTCCATGACTTCTTGTTCATAGTTCCTGACCCATGGGGACCAACACATGTTTCATATCCATCCCTATCAGTTCCAGTCGATGCATTGAAATCGCCCAAGACTAGAAGTGTTTCTCGTCTGTGGCACCGATCAACCACAGACTCGAGCGTGGCGTAGAATGTGTCCTTCACGGTGAGATCACTCGCCTCAGTCGGAGCATAAATAGAGTCCAAGGAAATGACACCTAAGGAGTGACGAATCCTTAATCTCATAATACGCTCATTGACTGGTGTTATCTCAATTATCATTGGAGTCAGCTTATTGGACACAGCTACAGCAACTCCTTGGGAATGGTAACTATCAGAGTGACCACACCAATAGTAGGTGTAACCACCCACCATTATCTCGCCGCAATCCGGTCTCCGAACCTCAGAGAGTGCTGCAATCCCGATGTCCAAACGCTTGAGCTGAGATGATAACAGACAGGTGATCATCCTCTCTTAGGGACCGCCTCAGGTTAACCCAAGGAGACCGCCGTCTGGTGGACGACACCTCAGCACCACTCCGACACACTCTCCTGCAATCTGACCCAGGGATGTTATCCCGTGGTTTCCCTCCTATCATCAAAGATTGGGGGGCACTAAGGCTTTGCCCCAATCCCGTCATCCGGTGAGCTGCCTTGCGAAGGGAAGCTGCACAGGAGGTACTCCCACGGAGTGGGTTTTCAGATTTCTTTGCGTTTTTGTGTTTTGCTGAATGAAGGGTTTTACGGTGGCCTGAGTGCAAATCCTGAATTGCATTCCCCATTCTCATTTTCTGAGGCTCCGGCAATAATGATTTGGATTTTGGATCTAAACCCAGTGAGATGTCAGTTTTTCACAGATCGTGGCTATCCCAGCTTACTCGTAGATAATTCTCTTATCCTTGTTCGACCAATCAACAGACAAAATCTCCTTCTTCGAAAAACAAAACCTGAGAATGAACAAATTCCTCTCACTTTGGTGAATCATCCCAACAGCCTTACAGTAAAAAGAATCATACATCGTCCCAAAAAAAACTTTATAATCCTACAGAATGACACAGAAACCACTTCCATCTTCTCTCAACTACCTATTTTTTCATTCAAATGAGATAAAACTTTGTGAAATTATCTGGTCAAAAGCACACTACCTTCTCATCTCCCCAGTGGAACATTCAAATATTTCCATAGTCGTTGTAATGCTTGTGATTTTTATCAACCATACAACATCAATATCAGGACAAAGCACACCACCACTCACAAAGATCATTTCACTTGTACCACCTTCAATGTAATTTTCTGTATTTTATGCTCACTTTGAAACAAAATTTACATCGGTGAAACTGGACGAGGGCTTGGAGACCACTTTAGAGAACACCTCAATGATGTTAGAACTAATAATGATGATGTTTGTCAACCAGTTTCTCGTCACTTCAATCAGGCAGGACACGCTGTTCATCACATGTCTCTGTGGTTTGATACTCCACCCAGGTAGCAATGATTCCTGGAAACTTAAAGAACAGCATTTCATCCACAAAATTGCACACCTGCACCAAATGGTGTGAATGAAACATTTTATTTCTCTTAATCATCATACCTTGACATGCTCATCCTTCACCCCTTCCCACATTTACTTCTCTATCCATATCCACCCCCCTTTTGTGTTCTAATTCCCCTTTTACTTTCCTGACGAATCTTCATTGACGAAATTTAGCATTAATATGCATAAAAGTGGTCGTTAAACATCCTAATCTATATTAATAAACTGGCAAATACAACCCATCACTTTACTGATGGGGATATTAAGGGGGAGGGTGAGAAAGGAGGAGAAGGAGAGAGGAGTGAGACTGAGGAGGAGTGGGGAAGGGAGGAGGGGGTAGGAGCGAGGAGGGGTTAGGAAGCGAGGGGTGGGGAGAAAGGAAGGCAACGTGAAAGGAGAGCAGGGGAGGGCAAGGGAAGGCAGCATGATCGGAGCGCAAGGTAAGGCAGTGTGAGGGGAGGGTCTATCCGGACATAACCACCATCCGGATATATGTGGAGATAACCACCATTCAGATACGTGCAGAGATAACTACCATTCGAATACGTGTGGAGATATCCACCATCCAGGCATAATCACTGTCCAGATACGTTCAGACATAGAGAGACACAGAGATGGAAGGAGAGAGAAAGGGGTGGGGGGGTGAGACGGAGAAGAGAGAGATGGGAAGGGGGGTGGGAGAGGACGAAAGAAGAGGGGAGCAGAGGGAGGGGATTCCGACAGATGTGACGTCCTGTTTAATGGCACACACATTGATGAATCACCCTGCCTGTGAAACACCGGGATGACAGTTTACGGTTGAGTTTGGATTCAACCCCAGGCTAGACAGCTTTAAGTGTGTGTGCGTACCTCTTGGCTATCCTGCCATGTTAACAAAATATTTTTTGAAAAAGTAAAAAAAAAATGTATTTAACTATGCCGAAGTGACCGCAGAACAATGCAGAGCCATGGCAGGGGAGTGGCCTTGGAACATTGTTCAAGTCAATCAATATACCGTATTCAGTGACAGTGCGAATATTGTAGAGCACTCACTAAGTGGCTTAAGCACTCCAATGAAATGGAGGAGGAGAAATGGCTCGAATGGCATGCAATTAGCATTCACCAAACCATCTTATTAAACAAAACACCTCCTGGGGACACCCGAAATATCACATATGTTCAAATTGGACAAATGAACACTTTCTATTAGCAGTCGGAACTGTTGCAAAGTTAAATTCTGCAGCTTAATTTTTGTTCTTGAGAGATTGAAGAGATGCTTGAGGTTATGGCATGTGCGGAAATGAAATAAAGCCACGAACGCTGGCGGCTCCGGGCATTTATAAGCATTGCGATTTCGCCAGAGATTCATAGGTATCGATAATATGAGTGAGGAAAGTGGAAAAAAAACAACTTTATCATTCATAAATTGTTGCGATCTGGTCCAAGTCGAGGCATGGTTGAGCAGGCCAAAAAACAAGGTGCCTGCAGACCCCAGCGAGGTAACCCAGCATACGTCTTAAGACTTTAGAGAGTGAGGTGGCAGAAGATGCGCCTGATAAAAGATGTAATTAAATTAGGCCATTAATTATCTTCAAAAGGGGTCTTATTTAACCCAAACACCCAATTTTCACTCGTGCACTTCCTTGAAGTTCCCTTAGTATGCATGTAAAGTTTTAGGCTGCTAGGTTTCAAGGTTTTGGAGCTATGGAAAAGCTCAAGTATATTGGTCAGTCGATTTTGTTATTCTGTTGGGTCGCCGAAATCGGTGACCCTTATTGTCAGTAATTCTGTCTGTTTGTTTGGATGTTTGTTCGTTTGTCATCAGCATAATTGGTAGTAAACGTGGGCGGATTTTGACCAAACTCGGGTGGTAGGTACATCTTATGACCTTTGGAAATTGTGATGGTTGCTAGGGACGCTTTAGTTCCCTCTCAACAACTGAAAAACCTTTAAAATTGGTACCGTTCATGCAAAATCAATTCCGAAAGCCATTATCCCACGTAGGGTTATGAAATTTGGCATGAATGATCTACAGGTGATGCTCTATCAAATATATTCCGGTTTTTGTGATGTATGGAATACTTTACCCGCAGCGCCCCCTACAATTAGGGTATGCACGAAAATTGGCGAAAATTGAAGGCCCCCTAGCGACCAGGTGAATGCATTGATACGAATGAAACTTTGCAGGTTCATGGTACTCAATGAGTACTACAACTTTGCCTCAGGACATATTGACCGATTTCGCTTAGGTCAGGAGTCAAAGGTCAATTAGTGCAAAAATTGATAATATGCGAGAGCTGGAGGTACCTTCGCGCCAAATGCTACTCCTCCTCGGGTTATGGTCGGATGGTCATGAAAATTCACAATAATCGTCTGGAATACATTGTGCACAAACGATCGAACCGGATTTTCAATGTAGATCTTTGTTCACCCACAGCACCCCCTCGAACTTCGTGGATTTCTGATTTCAAACCGCATTTTCGGTACTTTTCATTCAAATGGATACCGAGTAGTTATCAGTAGATGGAACTGGATGAGATTTGATATGCATAATCTTTAGGTGATTCCCTATCCACTATATGACATCCATTTTGCTCTATATCTTGTAGTTTCCATGCTCGGCGACCCATCGCCGCCTACCGGCTTGTCCATTTGTTTGTCGCCTACAGGTCACAATTCTAAACCGATTGTCATGAAACTTCACTAAGTTGCAGAGGTAGTCTGAACTGAGAAGCTTATTGATTTTGCAGTGAAAGGTTAAGGGTCATCTTGAAGTCAAATTTCTGAAATCATCATTTTTCATCTGATTGACTTGAAATTTGAAGATTTGCATATTGCGTCACTGAATTTGGAAAGCAACTATTTTTGAGATCAAAAGGTCAAAGGTCAACTGAAGGTCAAACTTCTAAAATCATCAATTTTCAACTGAAAATCGTCACTTTACATCCTATTAACTTGAACATTGAACAGGATTTGCATCGTACATTACTGAATTGGGAAAGCAGCTTTTGAGGTGAAAAGGTCAAAGGTAAACTCAAGGTCAAATTTCTAAAATCATCAATTTCAATCTTAAAAATAATAAATTTTCATCCGATTGACCTGAGCATTGATTAAGATTGTGAATTTTAATCTTAATGAAATGGACAATTTGATGTATCCATGGCAACCTTTGGAGGGGGGGTGGATTTTGCAAGTTTTGTGCTCTTTACAATGTCTTTTTCTTGTTACTTACGAAATCTGATGACTTCCGTCCTCTGTTTGTGTGTGTGTTTGTGTGTTTGTTTGTAGGCACGATAACTCGAGAACGGAAGAAGCTACCAATGTCAAATTACACCACTTGATTCAGGAGGGTGATGGCGAGCGCTGATTAGATTTTGGTCAAAATCGGTCAAAGGTCAAGGTTACAGTGAGGTCAAACATAATTCCGTAAATTCATGTGGAGAAATGGAGTATTTTTGCTTCGGTCGTTGTTACGAGTTCGTTTTAACTTCGATTTTAATTTTGTCTTCGGTTTTTGCGATCGCTTAGGACTCTTAACACTCGGTTGTCGAAATTCTGGTAAAAATCGGATGTTTTGGAGACGTTTTAAGATTGTATAAAAAAAATTTCACTCGCCGCATCACTGCTCGTCACGTGGTGCAATGCGCTCGAGAATATGTAGCGTTGAGTCACGGAAAGGTTTTACGTGTGCGCGCTGAAGGTGTTTTCGATAAAGATGATGTTTAAAAGTCATTTTTTATCCCAATAAAGGTTATCGTCGCATGCCTGACTCGCGAAGCCGTCGGATTATGTAAAGATTGTTGGTGGATGGTCGAATATTACGGTTTTGTGACTTTGATAAAATAATATTAAACTAGAGGGGGAGCACTCGGTAGAGTGCAAAACCTCTGCCGCCAATACTGCTGGGTCACTTAAGTGAACCTGATATCCTATTCATTGTAGGTCAAAACGGATCAGACTCCACTGAACCACGATTGAATAAACTAAACTAGATCGACGCGCATGTAGAAATGCCAAAAAAAAAAAAAAATCGAAATTTTTTTGAAAAAAAAGGTGCAAAATTTCTAAGATTTTTTTTTCTCTAACAAATTTTTTTGGGGTTGGAAATCACTTAAAACATGTAGAAATGCAAAAAATTCAAATATTTTTCAAATAAAATCGAAATTGTTTTGAAAAAAGGTTGCAAAATTGTTTTTTTTTCTCTCACAAATTTATTTTTTTTTGGTTGGAAATCACTTAAAACATGTAGAAATGCAAAAACAAAAAGTCAAATATTTTTTCAAAATGGCCGCCATAGCGGCCATATTGGACTTTGGGCCAAGTCCAAAGTCTAACGGCATGATCCTTGGACCATACCTAATCCCCCCACCAAGTTTTGTCGAAATCCGTCCAGGAGTTTTTCCGTAAAACTGTTCACAAACAAACAAACAAACAGACAGGTGTGAAAACAGTAACCTCAGTCCATCTCCGATGGCGGAGGTTAACTAGAGGGGGAGCACTTGGTAGAGTGCAAAACCTCCGCCGCCAATACTGCTCGGTCACTCAAGTGAACCTGATATCTTATTCATTCAATTTGACGTCAACAGTGCACACAGAGTTATAGTTTGCAACTTTCCCTTTTACATACTCAATTCATTCGTCATAACTAGATTCCTTGAGACAGAAATTGATTTTACGTGGGTATATCCACCTGAAGTTCCAAAATCAGCTGCAATTATAATTTTGGCATGTTTTTTTTTGTTGGAAATCACTGAAAACATGTAGAAATGCAAAAAAAATCGAAATTTTGTTGAAAAAAAAGTTGCAAAAAATGTTTTTTTCTCTAACAATTTTTTTTTGGGGGGGGGGGGGTTGGAAATCAATTAAAACATGTAGAAATGCAAAAAAAAAATTCTAATATTTTTTCAAAATGGCTGCCTTAGCGGCCATATTGGATTTTGGACCAAGTCCAAAATCGAATGGCGTGATCCTTGGACCATACCTAATCCCCCCACCAAGTTTCGTCGAAATCCGTCGAGGAGTTTTCCGTAATACTGTTCACAAACAAACAAACAAACAAACAAACAAAAACAAACAGAAAGGGGTGAAAACAGTAACCTCAGTCCATCTTCGATGGCGGAGGTTAACTAGAGGGGGAGCACTCGGTAGAGTGCAAAACTTCCGCCGCCAATACTGCTTGGTCACTCAAGTGAACCTGATATCCTATTCATTCAATTTGACGTCAACAGTGCTCAGAGTTATAGTTTGCAACTTTCCCTTTTACTTTTAACTTTTACATACTCAATTCATTCATCATGACTAGATTCCTTGAGACAGAAATTGATTTTACTTAGGTATATCCACCTGAAGTTCCAAAATCAGCCGCAATTATAATTTTGGCATGTTTTTTTTGTTGGAAATCACTGAAAACATGTACAAAGGCAAAAAAAATCGAAATTTTGTTGAAAAAAAAAGTTGCAAAAAATGTTTTTTTCTCTAACAATTTTTTTTTGTGGGGGGGGGGGGGTTGGAAATCACTTAAAACATGTAGAAATGCAAAAAAAAAGAAAAATTCAAATATTTTTTCAAAATGGCTGCCATAGCGACCATATTGGATTTTGGACCAAATCCAAAATCTAATGGCATGATCCTTGGACCACACCTAATCCCCCCACCAAGTTTCGTCGAAATCCGTCGAGGAGTTTTTCCGTAATACTGTTCACAAACAAACAAACAAACAAACAAGCAGTCATAGACTGGTACTTACGAAATCGTCAACTTGACCTCTGACCTTGTCTAATAAAAGCTGTCTCTCGAGAAGTTAGCGACGCAAACCAGAAGTTTCTACGATGATTCTGTACCAAACCATCAAAAATCGAATGTTTGACCTCACCGTGACCTTGACCTTTGACCGATTTTGACCAAAATCTAATCAGCACGAGCCATCACCCTCCTGAATCACGTGGTGTAATTTGACATTGGTAGCTTCTTCCGTTCTCGAGTTATCGTGTCTACAAACAAACAAACAAACAAACAAACACACAAACAAACAAACAGAAACGGAAGTGATCAATATACTTACGAAATCTTTAGATTTTGTAAGTAACAAACACACAAACAAACACACAAACAAACAAACAGAAACGGAAGTCATCAATATACTTACGAAATCTTTAGATTTTGTAAGTAGCAAACACACAAACAAACAAACAGAAACGGAAGTCATCAATATACTTACGAAATCTTTAGATTTCGTAAGTAACAAACAGAAAGGGGTGAAAAGAGTAACCTCCGATCTTCGATGGCGGAGGTTAATAATTGCGTGGAGAAATGGAGATTTTTGCTTCGGTCGACGTTACGAGTTCGTTTTAACTAAGATCGCAATTCTGTTTTCACTTTTGGTAATGGTTAAGAATGCTTAACACTCGGTTGTCGAAATTCTGGTAAAAATGGGATGTTTTATGAGATTTATGTCAGGTGTCGTGTCTAAGGCTTATCTGAAGATTATGCTAATGAGGGGATTGCAACACACGGCATTACGCGCTCGTTTTAAAGTCAATTTCAATCCTGTCTTCAATTTTGGTAACGGTAAAGTATGCTTGGGCCTAAGTCACATTTGCTCTACGGCGAGGATACGGCGGCCGTACGCCCTCTGAATTGACAGAAACGTGCGGCGGCCGCAGAGTTTCTACGGTGGCCTCAGGGTGGCCCAACGCCGTTTGGCTATCTTTTACAGGCCGTAGGGGTCGCCGTGGAATTATAACGCGGAGTTAAAACTTTTTTCATTTTTACGTTCGCCGTAGCAATTCGACAAGCCGAAACAAAAACAACTGGTAAAAAATAAAAAAAAATAAAAAAAGGAACCCACTCGTTACCATCCGTCTGGCTGCACGTTCGCCTTAGGGCCCCCCTGCAGTCGCCTTGCGGGCACCTTGCATCTGCCTTGAAAATTCTATGGCCGCCGCAGGGCCCCTTTAAGGTCACCGTGCGACATTAAATCAAAGACCGTACGGCAACCCCACATTTTCGGTCTCCACAATTTCTAAATACGCTGTGCGGCTCCCCGAAAAATAAAAACATATGTGACTGCTACATTGTGTGACCGTGGAAATACTGCGGCCGCCGTATAATTGCTAGTGGCCATAGTTTTTGGAGACCCCACGACTGCCGTGGCAAATGTGACTTCGGCCTTAACACTCGGTTGTCGAAATTCTGGTAAAAATCGGATGTTTTATGAGAGGTTTGGTACAGAATCATCGTATAAACTTCTGGTTTGCGTCGCTACCTTCTCTCGAGACAGCTTTTATTAGACAAGGTCAGAGGTCAAGTTGACGATTTCGTAAGTACCAGTCTATGACTGCTTGTTCTTCTGTGTCTGTCTGTTTGTCTGTTTGTCGCCTGCAGGTCACAATTTTAAACCAATTTTCACGAAACTTCACCACATGGTGGAGTTTGTCATAAGGAAGAAGCCTGTTATTTTTTGAGGTCAAAAGGTCAAAATAGGCCAAAGGTCAACAACTTAGGTGAGACTTCTAAATTCCTCGGTTTTCATCTGATTGACTTGAAATTTGAAGAGGATTTGCATATCAGGTCACTGAATTCAAACACTAATAATTATTTTTGATGTCAACGAAGGCCAAGACATCAGCAGAGGCCAAATTTCTAAAATTGTCAATTTTCATCTGATTAATTTGAAATTTGAAGAGGAGTTGCATGTTTGGTCAATGAATTCAACCACCAATTCTTTTTGTGGTCAAATTTGTTTTATGGATTTTGCAAGTGTGGTGCTCTGCACAAGGTCTTCTTGTTACTTATGAAATCTAAAGATTTCGTAAGTATATTGATCACTTCCGTCCTCTGTTTGTGTGTTTGTTTGTAGGCAAGATAACTCGAGAACAGAAGAAGCTACCAATGTCAAATTACACCACGTGATTCAGGAGGGTGATGGCTAGCGCTGATTAGATTTTGGTCAAAATCGGTCAAAGGTCAAGGTCACAGTGAGGTCAAACATAATTCCAGAAATTTACGTGGAGAAATGGAGTATTGTTGCTTCGGTCGATGTTACGAGTTCATTTTAACTTCGACTTTAATTTTGTCTTCGGTTTTTGCGATCGCTTAGGACGCTTAACACTCGGTTGTCGAAATTCTGGTAAAAATCGGATGTTTTGGATACGTTTTAAGATTGTATAAAAAATATTTCACTTGCCTCGTCACGTGGTGCAGCGTGCTCGAGCAGACGCATCGTTGAGTCACGTAAAGGTTTTGCGTGTGCGTGCTGATGGTGTTTTCGATAAAGATGGTGTTTGAAAGTCATTTTTTATCCCAATAACGGTTATCGTCGCATGCCTAACTCGTTAAGCTGTCGGATTATGTAAAGATTGTTGGTGGATGGCCGAATATTACGGTTTTGTGACTTTCATAAAATAATATTAAATAATTGCGTGGAGAAATGGAGATTTTTGCTTCGGTCGGTGTTACGAGTTCGTTTTAACTCGGATCACAATTCTGTTTTCACTTTTGGTAACGGTTAAGTATGCTTAACACTCGATTTTCGAAATTCTGGTAAAAATCGGATGTTTTATGAGATTTATGTCGGGTGTCATGTCTGAGGCTGAACTGAAGATAATGCTTATGAGGGGGATTGTAACACACGGCATTACGCGCTCATTTTAAAGTCAATTTCAATCCTGTTTTTACTTTTGGTAATGGCTAAGTATGCTTAATACTGGGTTGTCGAAATTCTGGTAAAAATCGGATCTTTTATGAGATTTATGTCGGGTGTCGTATGAGGCTTAACTGAAGATTATGCTAATGAGGGGGATTGTAACACGCGGCATTACACGTTCGTTTTAAAGTCAATTTCAATCCTGTCTTCACTTTTGGTAATGGCTAAGAATGCTTAATACTCGGTTGTTGAAATTTTGGTAAAAATCAGATGTTTTATGAGATTTATGTCGGGTGTCGTATCTGAAGCTGAACTGAAGATTATGCTAATGAGGGGGGTTGTAACACACGGCATTATGCGCTCGTTTTAAAGTCAATTTCAATCCTGTCTACAATTTTGGTAATGGTTAAGTATGCTTAACACTCGGTTGTCGAAATTCTGGTAAAATTCAGATGTTTTATGAGAGGTTTGGTACAGAATCATCGTAGAAACATCTGGTTTGCGTCGCTACCTTCTCTCGAGACAGCTTTTATTAGACAAGGTCAGAGGTCAAGTTGACGATTTCGTAAGTACCAGTCTATGACTGCTTGTTTGTTTGTTACTTACGAAATCTTAAGATTTCGCAAGTATATTGATGACTTCCGTCATTTGTTTGTGTGTTTGTTTGTTTGTGTGTTTGTTTGTTTGTGTGTTTGTTTGTAGGCACGATAACTCGAGAAGGGAAGAAGCTACCAATGTCAAATTACACCACGTGATTCAGGAGGATGATGGCTAGCGCTGATTATATTTTGGTCAAAATCGGTCAAAGTCAAGGTCACAGTGAGGTCAAACATTCGATTTTTGATGGTTTGGTACAGAATCATCGTAGAAACTTCTGGTTTGCGTTGCTACCTTCTCCAGAGACAGCTTTTATTCGACAAGGTCAGAGGTCAAGTTGACTATTTCGTAATTACCAGTCAAGACTGCTTGTTTGTCTGTTTGTGTGCAACATATCTCAAAAAGTTGCAGACGGTTCCGGATGAAATTTGGTGGGCAGGTTTTGTGCGTGGCAAGGATGAACTGATTAGATTTTGGTGAAGATCCGGATCCGGATCCGGATGTGGTAAAATTTTAATGATTCTCACCATTGAGAGATGGGGCGAAACTAATACATAGCACGATATCTCAAAAAGTTGTAGACGGATTTGGTTGAAACTTGGTGGACAGGTTGGGTGTATGACTCTGACAAATTTATTCGATTTTGAGGAAGAATCGAATCTGGATCTGGATAGGAGAATTATTTAGTTTTTTAAGTGATTCTTCGCCATCGAGAGATAGAGCCAAAAATTATATCTTGCATGATATTTCAAAAATGTATAGGGCCCAATACATTCTCGTCGATCAGGTATTAGGTATGCGTTCTACCAAGTGCCCTTCTAGTTATTCCTGTGGTTGTGGAATTGATTGCTCATCTGTCTGTTAACAAATTGCCAGCAGGTATGCATGAGTTACATTTTCGATGTGTGCAACGAAATTGAGGATTATAATGTTTTCTCGAGCGTCCATTTGGCGCTCTGCAACGTAAATTCAGTGTTACTAGGTTCCACTCCGATAAGACTCGGCGAGAGATCGTTACAATGTAATATATATATATATATATATATATATATATATATATATATATATATATATATATATATATATTGTTTTTATGTCTCTGCCACCCAAGGTATTATGTTTTTGGGTTGTCTGTTCAACTGTCCATGCACGGGAAAGTTATGTTACCGCAAGAACTTGTGAACCACTGAAGGGATGTTCACCAAACTTGGTAAAAAGGAGTACGATGATGCAAATATGAACTGATAAGATTTTGGGTTCAAAAGGTCAAAGGTCATTTGAACTTTAGTAGAAACTAGTAGTAAAGCCCGGCATTGCTCGGGCTCGCAATAAAGCCCGGCGTTGCCCGGGCTTTCTTGCAAATTTCCTGAATAGCTGTTAGCGGTTAGGGTTAGCGGTTAGGGTTTAGGGTTCGGGTTAGCTGTTAGGGTTAGGGTTAGTGTTAGGGTAGCTAACCCTAACCCGAACACTAACCCAAACCCAAACCCTAACCCTAACAGCTTGGCGGAGCGGAGGTAAACAGCGCCTGGGGCAAAGTGGAAATTTGCGTCCCCCGTAGGCCTTAAACTTGAGTGGATTTGAATGGAAAATCCCATAAGGGATATTGATTTATCGATTTTTTTCGAATATCGGAAGTGTTCTGGAAAAAATTTATAGCCAATGACCTAAGTTGAACCAAAAGCCATAATTGTACCGAATTTGAATGGAATCGGTTGGAGTTTGTGAAAATGCATCAAAACAAATTTGGAGGGGCCTCTTAAGGAAGACAATAATATCATTAGTATATGTGCCAAATCTTGTTTCATTTCATGCAGTTACAAAAATCTGATGGTGGAACAAAGAAAGGGGCATGCCGAAATATTAATATAGATTAGCAGATTTTAGTTGCCATGATAACTTATGAATTGCTAAAGGGATTTTGAGCAAACCTGGAACACGTACAGTATGTACTATGATGCAAAAATTAACTGATTAAATTCTGGGTTCAAAAGATCTCAAGTGCCGTTTATTTTAGCTGAGGCCGACTGAAGCGAGGTTGAGGCTGTTTATTCGTGGTAAGGAAAACACCCTGCAACCCATACGTGCAGAAAACCTTTTTTTAATGTCAGCCACATTTTCCATCCAATCATGATGTATCTTTGTTAAAAAACAAAAAAATCTCCATGGGTAGGCACTCCGATGTCGAAAGTTGTCAATTGCTCAAGCAGTTGCAGAGAAAACAAATTCAAAAGCAAACTAGAACTGCCACTTTATAACTGCTGGCAGTGATGACCGGGTACCCAAACGTCCGCCTTTGATACAACATGGGACTTTCTGCAGATGACAGTCACAAAGTTTCGCTTTGATCGGGTAAGTGGTTCCAGAGAAAACAATATTTAATATTGTTCTTGATTCAATCATGGCTGCCAAACCATGTGACCTATCAATTAGAAATTAACAAACTTATATTCCCTACTCGTGGGTAATAGGTTTGTGAAGTTTCCCCTTGATCTGATGAGCCGTTCTGGAGAAGAAGATGTTTGAAGGTTTAGGGTAAATTGAAGATGGCCACCAAACCGTATGACCGATCAATAAGAAATTAACAAACTCGATAAAGGACCTCATGGGGAATGTGTGTGTAAAGTTTCGCCTCAATCTGTTCAGCAGTTCTGGAGAAGAAGATGTTTGAAGGTTTACGGTAAATTCAAGATTGCCGCCAAACCGTATGACCGATCAATAAGAAATTAACAAACTTGATAAAGGACCTCATGGGGAATGTGAGTGTAGTTTCGCCTCGGTCTGTTTAGCCGTTCTGCAGAAGAAGATTTAAAAAAAAAATTCCCAAAACAAGATGGCCACCGAACCAAGTGACCTATGACGTCATAATATATTTTTTCTATGCTGAATTGTTGTGCAGATGAGCTCAAGACATTTAAGATTTTTCCGATGCAGCGTTGTACCTAACAAATTTTGACCCGCAAACCTCTTGACCGATGACCACGAAAAATCACCCCTGTTCCCCATGAGGAGCTTATTCAAATTTATGAAGCGAAAACATTTTTACCCTGAAAAGTTTCAGAGATACAGAGGTCCAAAGTTTTTCGGTTTTTTCAAGATGGCGCCCGGAGCACGTGACCTATGACGTCACAATTACCACTTTAGTTTGCTATCAAAAAAGATACAGACTATGGTGAAATATATATATATATATATATATATATACAAATTATATATATATATACAATTATATATATATATACAATTATATATATATATATATATATATATATATATATATATATACACAATTTTATATATATATATATATACAATTATACATATATATATATATATATATATATATATATATATATATATATAATTTATATATATATATATATATATATATATATATACAATCATATATATATATATATATATATATATATATATATATATATATATATATATATATATATATATATATATATATATATATATATATATATATATATATATACAATCATATATATATATATATATATATACATATATATATATATACAATTATATATATATATACATATATATATATACAATTATATATATATATATATATATATATATATATATATATATATATATATATATATATACATTTATATATATATATATATATATATATATATATATATATATATATATATATATATATATATAACTATATATATATATATATATATATATATATATATATATATATATATATATATATATATATATATATATATATATATATATATATATATATATATATATATATATATATATATATATATATATATATATATATATATATATATATATATATATATATATATATATATATATATATATACAATTATATATATATATATATATATACAATTATATCTCTCCTCCTCTAGTGGACTATACCAGTGGAGGCATGGAAGTGTATCCAAGGATGAAAGAGTGGTGATTGGAGCAGATTTCAATGGACATGTTGGGGAAGGGAATAAAGAGGATGAGGAGGTGATGGGGAGGTACGGTCTCAACAAGAGAAATGTGGAAGGGCAAATGGTGGTAGAGTTTGCAAAAAGAATGGAAATGGCAGTGGTAAACACGTATTTCAAGAAGAAGGAGGAACACAGGGTGACATACAAGAGTGGAGGAAAGTTCACACAGGTGGATTACATCTTAAGTAGGAGATGCAACCTGAAAGAGATTAGTGACTGTAAGGTTGTGGCAGGGGAGAGTGTAGCTCGACAGCATCGATTGGTGGTCTGTAGGATGACTTTAGAGGTGAGGTTGAGGAAGAGAGTGAGGGCTGAACCAAGGACCAGATGGTGGAAGCTGAAGGAGGAAGACTGTTGCGTGAAATTTAAGGAGGAGGTGAGACAAGCGTTGGATGGTGGTAAAGATGGGTGGGATGATTGGGCAACGACAGCAGAAGTTGTGAGGGAGATTGCTCGGAAGGTACTTGGTGTGACATCTGGACAGAGGAAGGAAGATAAGGAGACTTGGTGGTGGAATGAGGAAGTACAGGAAAGTATAAGGAAGAAGGGGTTGGCGAAAAAGAAGTGGGATAGTCAGAGAGATGAAGAAAGTCGGCAGGAGTATAAGGAGTGGCGTCGAAAAGCAAAAAGAGAGGTGGCTAAGGCCAAGGAAAAGGCATATGACGAGCTGTATGAGAAGTTGGATACAAAAGAAGGGGAAAAGGATTTATACCGATTGGCAAGACAGAGTGACCGAGCTGGGAAGTATGTGCTGCAGGTTAGGGTGATAAAGGACGCAAATGGGAATGTGCTGACGAGCGAGGAGAGTGTGTTGAGAAGGTGGATGGAGTACTTTGAGGAGCTGATGAATGAAGAAAATGAGAGAGAGAGAAGGTTGGAAGAGGTGGAGATAGTGAATCTGGAAGTGGGGTGGATCAGTAAGGATGAAGTGAGGACTGCTATGAAGAAGATGAAAAGTGGAAAGGCGGTTGGCCCAGATGGTATACCAGTGGAGGCATGGAAGTGCTTAGGAGAGATGGCAGTGGGGTTGTTAACCAGATTGTTTAATAAAGTCTTGGAAAGTGAGAGGATGCCGGAGGAGTGGAGATTAAGTGTACTGGTCCCGATTTTCAAGAATAAGGGTGATGTGCAGAGCTGTGGAAATTACAGAGGGATAAAGTTGTTAAGCCACACCATGAAGTTGTGGGAAAGAGTAGTGGAAGCTCGGTTGAGAGGAGAGGTGATGATCTGTGAGCAGCAATATGGGTTTATGCCAGGAAAGAGCACCACTGATGCGATGTTTGCTTTGAGAATGTTGATGGAGAAGTATAGGGAAGGCCAGAAAGAGTTACATTGTGTGTTTGTGGATTTAGAGAAAGCTTATGATAGGGTGCCAAGAGAGGAGTTGTGGTATTGTATGAGGAAGTCGGGAGTGTTGGAGAAGTATGTGAGGATCGTGCAGGATATGTATGAGGACAGTGTGACAGCGGTGAGGTGTGCGGTAGGAATGACGGACCGGTTTAAGGTTAAAGTGGGATTGCACCAAGGATCGACTCTGAGCCCTTTCCTGTTTGCAATGGTGATGGACAGGTTGACGGACGAGATCAGACTGGAGTCTCCATGGACCATGATGTTCGCGGATGACATCATGATCTGTAGGGAGAGTAGGGAGCAGGCTGAATCGAGCCTTGAGAGGTGGAGGTACGCACTGGAGAGAAGGGGAATGTTAGTCAGTAGGAGTAAGACGGAGTACATGTGCGTAAATGAGAGGGAGGGTGGTGGTATGGTGCAGTTGCAAGGAGTTGAGGTGGGGAAGGTGGATTGGTTTAAATACTTGGGATCAACTGTCCAAAGTAACAGAGAGTGTGGGAGAGAAGTGAAAAAGAGAGTGCAGGCAGGATGGAGTGGGTGGAGAAGAGTTGCAGGAGTGATTTGTGACAGAAGGGTAGCTGCAAGAGTGAAGGGGAAAGTATACAAGACGGTAGTGAGACCAGCTATGTTGTATGGTTTGGAGGCGGTGGCGCTAACAAAAGACAGGAAGCAGAGCTGGAGGTGGCAGAGTTAAAGATGCTGCGATTCTCGTTGGGAGTGACGAGGATGGATAGGATAAGAAATGAGTGTATTAGAGGGACAGCGCTGGTAGGACGGTTTGGAGACAAAGTGAGAGAGGCGAGATTGAGATGGTTTGGACATGTGCACAGGAGGGAAACAGAGTATATCGGGAGAAGGATGTTGAAGATGGAGCCGCCAGGCAGGAGGAGAAGAGGAAGGCCAAAGAAGAGGTTCATGGATGCGGTGAGGGCGGACATGCGGGTGGTTGGAGTGTCAATGGAAGATGTGGAGGATAGAGCGAAATGGAGACAGTTGGTCCGCTGTGGCGACCCCTAACGGGAGCAAGCCGAAAGAGGAAGAAGATACAATTATATATATATATATATATATATATATATACAATAATATATATATACACAATTATATATATATATATATATATATATATATATATATATATATATATATATATATACACAATTTTATATATATATATATATATATACAATTATATATATATATACAATTATATATATATATATATACAATTTTATATATATATATATATATATATATATATATATATATATATATATATATATACAATTATATATACATATATATATATATATATATAATTATATATATATTGTTGTGGTTGACGAAATTCGCAAACCACCATTCAGGTCCCGTAGGTGAGATATCTCTGTAAGTATATGTGTAGTTAGGCCCAAACCCGTTGTTTAGAGGGAATAAATGTTATTCATTCGGGCTGCGACCCTTCTAGATAGCCGTTTTTCTTTTACTATCTTTATTTTGGACCAGCCGCCATTACTACCACCACAACCACCACCAACCACGTCTCAACAGCCATCACACAACAATCACCAACCGCAACGCCGCTTCACAACAACAGCCACGACCCTTGCCGTCACATCTCGCTCTCGCAACCATCGCATCACCGCCATTCCCGCGCCGCTTGTGGGCGCCGATCCTGGACTCGTGCAGGGTGCGCACCGAGCAGCGGGTGCAAAAACACCAGCCTTTCCGAAGAAATCGGATCAAAAACGATTCACGCCCACTTCTGTTCCGTCCTATCAGCGAGCGTGG
>NC_140965.1:49588164-49595664 GCF_056783735.1 Eptatretus burgeri
GCTGCTCGGTGCGCGCTCTACACGAGTCCAGCATCGGTGCCCACGAGTGGCGCGAGATGACGGTGATGCGATGGTGGCGAGTTGTGATGGTAAAGGTCGTGGCGGTTGTGGTGAAGCGGCGTTGTGGTTGGTGGTTGTTGTTGTGATGGCTGTTGAGACGTGGTTGGTGGTGGTAATAATGGCGGTTGGTCCAAAATAAAGATAGTAAAAGAAAAACGGCTATCCTGAAGAGTCGCAGCCCTCATGAATGACATTTATTCCCTCCAGACAACGGGTTTGGGCCTAACTACACATATACTTACCGAGATATCTCACCTAAGGGACCTGAATGGTGGTTTGCGAATTTGGTCAACCACAACACTACCCCCTCCCCTTTTTACAGACTCGTCCCGAGTCGTCAAATTTTCGTGTGCCATCATGTGTAGTTTTCCCCTAGTACATTTTACCTACGGATCCCTGAGTGCGACATTCATGGTATTCGTGTCCCCAAAATAAATAACCTAAGGGCTGAGTAACTACCTCAACAAACTCACTCACACGGACGACTTAAATAAAATTGCCGGCGCTAAGACAAACATGCCGGGGGCGCACTCATATGTACAGTACATCTTAACCTTAACTTACAAATTTTACACTAAACCATGGCCCAGGATCACTGAACTCTGCAAAAAGAAAGCAGTTAGCAGGGAGCCAGGCTGCTCACATGCAGTCTCTGGCTCAAGCAATGCAGGTGACAGGGAACGTGGCCGGCTGCTCACACGCAGTCCAAGGCCTTCCCTTTTGAACTGAACGCAGTGAACCACAACGGTGCATGGGCTGCACAAACGCAGTCTCCGTGCCAGCTCAAGTGGCACACGCAATGAGCACAACGAATGGATGGATGAACACAAACACGGTGCACGGGCCGCCACTGCAGGCCCGTGTTGTAGCTGCCAACAGGGCAGTTCTTGCAGCTTGCAAACTGTTGCTTTCTGATCCTGGCGCACATGGCAATGAACAGGGGGGCAAGCAAAAATTGAACGGGGCTGGTGAACAGGGGCAGTGGGCATGGCATGGCAAAGGTGAGCAGGCAACCACAGCCTGCAGAAGAAGGCCGCTGCAGGCAAACACAGCCGGCCGACGAACTGGCCGGCACAGGCCTTGCAGCAAAACAACAGCTGCCGATGAAGTGGGCCGGCACAGGCCTTGCAGCACAGCAGCTGCAGACGATCCAGCCGGCACAGGCCTCGCAGCAAAACAACAGCTGCCGATGAAGTTGGCCAGCCTTTGCCGTTCCGTGGAGTTTGGTGGAGGGAGTGCGGTGGTGCTGGCCACTTGGAAGGCGGGCTCGGACCTACCTACCTGTCTCCCTCCCAACCTTTCGCCTTTGCCTGTCACTGTACATACCCACTCCCTTAATTTGTCAAACCCCAATTTAGCCCCAACTTCTTTATTTTTTTATTTTTTTTATTTTTACTTCCCCACTATAAATCGTCCCCTAACCCCCTTTATCGTCCTTGTTCGGCTAACCTATCCTGTCACCTAGCCTACTCCCAACCCCTACGTTCCCTTCCCGGAGGGGAATAAGGGAGAGCTAACGTCCTGTGTCGAGGCCCAACTCAAGCCTCAGAATGGCCTCCCCAGAGTTCGGCGATCTATAACCAAAGTGGGTCCAGCGGCCCACAACGACAGCGAGGGGATGGATGATGCGGAGGGGTACATCTCCTAATCTACCCTAACCATTTAACTGTTAAACTACCCCGGGGCTTTCAACAAGCGCCTCTCGCTTAAACTAT
Organism: Eptatretus burgeri; assembly: GCF_056783735.1. Taxonomy (NCBI): domain Eukaryota; kingdom Metazoa; phylum Chordata; class Myxini; order Myxiniformes; family Myxinidae; genus Eptatretus; species Eptatretus burgeri. The sequence continues at coordinate 49,589,940 of NC_140965.1, forward strand.
TGGTTCTAACAACCCAGATTCCCGTCGCCTGTGTTGGTGTACTCACAATTTCGGGCCTCGCCCCCCCAATTTTCTCTCCGTGCCCTCACACGGTCTCCTGGCTGGGACACGTGGCTCCCTTTGGCAGGCACGACCCTCTGCCGAATCTCCCGCTATGGCACCCCCGGGCACAACACTGCCTCCGAGCCTACCAGCTCCCTAACACCGGGGAGTGCCCCCCATGGCACCTCCCCTGAAACGCACACGTGGCAGGCTGGCTTCCCGGGCCCCTTTCCGAGGGTCACCCATGCCCACAACACTGCCCACGCGGCTAATGGCGCCCCGGGCCCCCGCACCAAGCAGGCGCACCCGTGCCCACTACTCTATCCCGGCCCCCCATGGGCCCATGGCCTACCGCGGTCGACGAGCCTGGTGCCCGGGGTACCCACTCAGCGATACTCACCTTTCGCAGCCACGCTCCCAAGCCCGTCAACAGGGCTCCTGCACCCCTCCAAATGGGTCTCGAGCCTACTTTCCCACCAACAACAAAACGACCTCCATTTTTCAATTTGACTCACCCAGCTAACTCACTTTACTCTGACCCCGGGGTCCCTTGGGCGGGAGTCACTCCTCCCCCCAATCACTCATCGCACCATGCATTCCCCATTCGCTCCACTCCCACAGACCCGCTGGCCTCACTCACCCAACATGTCTCCACCTCATAACTCACCAACAACTCTTCAACACACTTACCGCTGAACTCTGCCATCCTTCTAACTACATCCCCTAACTAACTCGTGCTCCCACGTCGTCCCTTACACTATAGCACGTTCCATTTAACACTACGTAGCTAAGCTACGTCCCCTCTACACATTCATAAGTCTGTCCATGTCCTCAAATAAATCATTTTATTTCCCAACCTAAAGCTCACTAAATCCCTCTACCTAATCCATTCCACGGACTCCATGAGGACTTACCCCTGCCCCATGAAGTCGGTCTAACTAAGCTAACCCTTCCCCCTAACTAGTTTCCATCCTGTGCCCAGGTAAGGGGGTCTTCCACCCCTTGTCCAGGAGTCCTGTGCACCCGAAAGTGAGGTTGCTGTCTTTTTTTTTTTTTTTTTTTTCCATGCGCAGCACCTGCGCGGCAACTCAGAGCTCGCGCATCTTGCACCTGGCCATGACGTCATGCAGCTGCACGTGTTCCTCGTCCCTCCTTGGACGGCACCATCCGGCAGGGATACCCCTCCTGCCGGATTCCAACCCCACGTGCAGCCATGACGTCACCGTGCGCATAAAAAAACACAAGCCCCACGTCTCGAGGGGTTCCCCACGCGAACACATGTGCTTTGCCCGTTGGAGCTGAACACACACGATCGCGTGGCGAACCCGTCCGGTCCAAATCCGTAATCCTGCCTAAACTTTGTCCGTCCGCGGGATCGGCAAATCCACCGCTGGCGTTTCCGGACCGGGACTTCACTCTCGCAAGCGAGCACGTGGCGGTCTCGTGCGTTGCACAGCACGGACCGCGTGCTCACTGCTGGGTGAACCCGGCACGGTCCCCGAAACAGCTACAGCCGCTACTCGGCTTTCTTTCCTCACATGTCGCCGTCGTCGTCGCCATTCAACACACGCACACCTGCGTGTTACGACGCTCACACTCCACACCATTACATTCACACCGGGAGACGCGGCTGCGTGCTCCAGCATGCCAACCGACATCTCCCTCACATACCGCTCTCTCACACACACGGTCTCCCTTACATAACCCATACCACTCACACGTGGTGCTCCATTCACTCGCGCGGGGGCACTCACCAGCGGTGCCTCACTCACACACGCGGGGGCACTCACCCGCGGTGCTTCACTCACACTGGCCGTTTCATCCACACACACGGCCTCTTCCACACACGGTGCCTCATCCACACACGGCGTGCTGGGAAGCACGTACTCTGGCACCATCGCCACCACACCACTCACTCACGGGGTCGCTTCCACACACGGGGACGCACTCACGCCTTGCACCACACACACAGGGACAACCACACTGGGGATTCGTGTCCCCACAAGGGTCTCCGGGGCCTCTATACCCCCCAAGCTTTCCGTGCACCCGTTCGCAGCACTCGTCCCATCAACCTCGCAAAGCACGACCGAACTCACCTGGTCGTGACTCGCCTCAAGGGGGCATACTCGCTCCCCTCGTTCCTGGAGGAGGCCATCCAGCTGCTTGCACTGGGTCTCCACCCAGTCCGCCAGCTCCCCCTCATGGTCCTCCACTACCTCTGTGTGTGTGTGTGTGCGTCACTAACCTTGTCCAATTCACCCTCTATCTCTCGTGTCTCTATACATTTTATTCTTTCTGTCGTCTCCTCTTGTCTATTGGTCTCTGCTTCTTTCTGGCGTCTTTCCCTTATCTTTATGTAGGTCAACCTTGCTTTCTCCTTCAGTCGCTCCCGTCCTTCCCTGTTTTTCACTCCTTGCTCTTTCACGATCTCTGCGTACCTCATCCTTGCTTTCCGTCTTAATTGTTCTCTTCTCTCCCTCGCAATTCCTTTCACCTCGTCTCTTGTCTCCCGTGTCTCCATACATTTTCTCTCCTTGTTCCTTATTTCTGTCTCTTCCTGGTTCCTTTTTCCTTCCCATCTGAGTCGTTCTTTCTCTCTGAGCCCCATTAGCTGTTCGTTCTCCCTCCGGAGCTCCTCAATCTCCATTGACTCCAGTTTCGCTCTCCGTTTTAGTTGTTCAATTTCACACTCATATATTTGTTGTTTTCTCTCCCACTGTGCCTCCTGCTCTTTGTTTTCCAATCTCATTGTTTCTTTCAATTGGCTCATTTCCTTCCTGTGTTTCATTCACTGTTCTCTCACTACTCTTCCTCGTTTCCTCTCCTGTCCTTCCTTCTCCAGTTTCATGGTTTTCTTCGTTTGGTTAATCTCCTTTTTGTGTTTCATTTGCTGCTGTCTAATTACTCTTCCTCGTTCTCCAGCCTCAGCTTTTCTTTCAATTGGTCAACCTCAGATTCATGTTCTTTTTGTTTTCTATTCCATTGTTCCTCTCGTTCTTCCCTCTCCAATCTCCTTGTGTCCTTCAATCTCCTGATTTCTCCTTCCTGCTTCATTCCTTGCTCCTTCAACTTCTCCTCGTATTCCAACCTATTTTTTTCCTTTTGTCGTTCAGTTTCAAATTCATACACTTTCAGTTTTTTCTTCCACTGTCTCTCTTGTTCCTCATTCTGCAATCTCGTTATTTCTTTCAGTTGGCTGACTTCCTTCTCCTGTCTGATTTGTTCTTCCTTCATTACTCTTTTTTACATCTCATTCTGCAATCTTGTGGTTTCCTTCAGTTGTTCCAACTCCCCATCGTGTTCACATTTTTTCTCCTCCAACTGTATTTCCCTCACTCTCTCCTCCAGTTCTTTGAACCGCCTTGCTTGCTCCAATAATTTTTCCATTAATTGTTTTACTTCCAAGTCGTGCTCCTTTTGTTTCTTTTCGAGCTCGGTTTTCCATTCTTCCTCCCATTGTTTCCTTTCCTGGGAGATACCAATCTGCTGTTCCTCTATTCTTTTGTTCAGTTTGCTCTTCGCATATTCCAACTGACGGGTATAAAACACGACCAAATTCTTTTTCCCACGTAATTTGTCGACTCTATTGGCCAAGTCATGTTTTTGCCACCGAATTCGTTCCAGTAAATCGTCCAATCGCTGTGTCCCCCCGTACACGTAATTTTTCTGAAGCGCGTCTGCGTGCCGTTGTGACTCGTCCACTCCACGTTGCACCTCCTCGATATATTCTTCATAACGCTTCACCTTTTCCAAGACATCCCCCAATTGTGCCTGAAGCCTGCCAATGCTCGCATAGTCATCCTGCCACGCCTGCCATGGCACATGCCGTGACCACGTGCCTTGAACCGGTGACTGGGAGCTCACGCCTCGTGCTGTGCCATTAATATCAGCCCGCTCCGTGCTGCACTGAGGTGCGATCGCGCTGCCATTGTGCGACTCCGTTTGCCGGCAAAGTTCGTGCTCAAGCCGCTCCCACTGACCACAGTTAGTGGTGGGGTTATAATTATAAAAAGAACCGACCTGGGCCATGGATCCTACATGACGACACATACCTAATACCCCCGGCTCCCGCTCGCCTTGAGACGCCATCTTATTTCTCGTAAAGGGTTAATTTGAATCGCTCGTAATTTGGAGGGAATCGGGGGTCGCTTCTCTCACCCCTGGACCGATTCCCGTGGATTTAGCCGGAGACAGGAGAGCCCGTTTTCCCGTTCTCCGTTACCAGTGCCGTGAGGAGGGCGATGGGTTTGTATCCCACTCCTGACACCAGTGTCGCGGATTCGCGCCCGCCGGCGTGCGGACGGCCACGTAACTCGAATCGCGGCACGTCGCCCACCGGACGGACAATCCAGTCGTGACCCTCTCGGACTAACGCCGGGAACCAGTCACGGGTGGACCTTTCGGTCTCACCGCGATTGAGCCAATCGGCCCCCGCGTGGGATAGGGTTGCTCGCCAAATTCGACCTACCAAAGTACCCACACGGAGGGTAGACCGGGCGATCGCACCTCGCCGCAGGTCGACTTCGGACACGGGCCACTTAAGCGACCCGTTCCATACTATCGGGATAACCGAGCGGTGTTATTCGTCGGCCTCGACGGTTCGATTAATTATCGGGCGTCTTAGCCCACGACCAACCCTTTACGTGAAGCAAGACGGGGATTCAATGAAAGAAATGATGAAGCGAAGCGGGAAAACAGTTCAATAATAAGCACATTTATTTCGCAATGAACGGAAAGCACACATATACAATTCCACCAAAAGCACATGGAAAAGAAGAAGACAAAAAGCAAATGCAACAACGCAGATCTAATACCGACTAGAGAGCACACGGCAACACTTATACAATTTTACTTCACAGACGGCGCCGACAACACATATTCCCAAAGCAAAAGAAAAGAGAACCACCCTCCAGGATGAGGGGGTAGGCGGGCCTGGGGCCGAGACCGTGTCGGGCCTACCCGTCTGATGATGAGACGCGGAGCGGCGGTGGTGCCTCAACTCCGCGAGCCTCATGGACGGTGTCTGGTAGGGGGTGGGAAGGGGGCCCCCTTTTGTCGCACTATCTCAGCGCGGGGGGAAACAGGAGGGGGTTGCTGATGCTCGGGGAAAGGAGGATTTCACAAAAATCTTGGGTCCCGCAACGAGCGTCTCCACCACGACCTCGGTCGTGCCGCCGGCCTTTCCCTCCGCAGTTCCTCGAATCCGACGCGAGCACCCCCTCAACCGCCTTCGCCGCCGCCGCCTCTCCACAGCTCCGTCCTCTTCACTCCGACTCCGCGAACTCCCAACTGCGAACTGCCACTTCAACCCAACTCTTCCTCCGCTTCCAACTCAACTCTTCCTCCTGCGAACTGAACTGCCCCGACTGACGAATGCGGCCCCTTATATCCCCCATGGCCTCGCTCCTTCATCTTTGACCCTCTGCCTCCGACCTTTCACCTCTCTTGCTGGCTCCCCATTGGCCCGAGGAAAAGTGGGCGTGAATGCTTTTTGATCCATGAATTTGCATGTAGCGACCGCCCTCCAACGCCCTGGAGGCGGGGCCAAATCGCCCCTCGCTCACCGATTGGACGGAACAAAAGTGGGCGTGAGTCGTTTTTGATCCGTTTTTCTGCGGTAAGTCCGCGATGCTTTTGAACACGCTGCTCGGTGCGCGCTCTACACGAGTCCAGCATCGGTGCC
>NC_140965.1:49605664-49625664 GCF_056783735.1 Eptatretus burgeri
TCTCTCCATCGAGTGCAGCCTGTGGCTGCTGGTTGCATCATTGATTGGGACGCGGCTATGCCGCTGATGCAGTGTCCCCCTTACCAGTACACTGGTGCTCATTTTGCCGACTGCAGAAGGATGACAGGCTGAGTCAACCTCCTGGTGTATTTAATTCAGTGGCCAACAGGGCTTGAACTCAGGACCCAAGGATCCCAAGCTGCCACCCTAACCACTAAGCCAACACCAGGCTCTAACAACTTCTAAAAGGTGCCAATAATATTGTCCAGGCCATTTTACGATTCCTGTGTGGAATAAGCTAAGATTTAATAATTTTTTCAGCTTTAAAAATGTTTTTGTTCCTCTGCAAACCAAAGAAATACATCTGTGGATTCCAAAAGATTTTTAATTGCAACAATTTTCTGGATGAAATGGTGTATTATTTGAAAAAAGTGCAAAGGTTCCAATATTTTTTTGCCACAACTGTAAAACATGATGTGCTTAAAGGTTTTGTATGAAGAATGTTCATTTCTGTTCATAATTGAGACAAACTATTTGTACCACATTGCTCCCGGACCCATCCCAGGAACCTTCTGCATCATCTCTCTGTGCACGTTTGTAGCAGAAGTGAACTTCCAACTTTCTCGGTTCCCCAAAGGACTGTTCGGGTTACCAGGGGACGTGGCACATGGCTATGGCTGGTCTATGTTCTGCGCTTGGGGTGGTCTCGGTCTCGCACTTATTGCAGGCTTCCTTTGTACGCTCGCGCCATCTCTCGGTGTCCCTCGCACTGCAGTGCCCAAAGCCTCCACGCGAAAAGACACGACAGAACCCTCACCGAAAGCAGTGGCAGACAACGGCGAGATCTGATCCACATAGCACTCGTGCCAGCAGAACCATTTGGTATTTAACTGGAGTGCAGGTGAACCCCTTTTCCCCATTCCACACCAACCTCATGGACGGAAAGGACCAAATATCAATGTAGATCTCCAAATCCCCAACTACTGGCCACCGGACCAGCCACGATCTTACTGAATGCATACGATAATTCAGTTTTTGGTGCCAAGTTTCAACTTTGATAATTGTATTCTATCGATATTTAATAGAACGGCTTTCTCTTTTTTGCTTTTACAGTATTTGTGAAGATAATTTAAATGAACAATGCCAGTATAGCTTGCTTTTCTGTGATATTCTGATTTCCAGGACCTTTTCGTACCTGCCTCGGTGATCATGTCCCTCATGTATTTTTGACCATTTTCTTGTGCCAAATTCCCATTGTTCAGGGTGGCTGGTATCCGTGGCTCAAGTTATATCAACTTGGTCCATTAAGACTTCCTGTTTTGAATACTTCCTTCCATTTGCACAGAACCTGTGGTGTTGGTGCTGCCTTACTTAGTAACATTCCTCAAATGTGCATCTTGGCTTGTTCCTCACATTCACAAAGGCAACAATTACAAGTATATAAATAAACATATCTCCCAACGTTGTGGCTACCCAGTGCATTGGTCCACACCACCCAGCCCCTCCTGTACAGTACCAAAGAAGTAGATAACCCAGACGGATGTTAACAGCCTGTAGAAAAAAACTCTAAATATAATAATTTGGTCAAAATATGAACTCTTGAAATTTAACCCTTTGAACCTGAGCAGCCATTATTCAAACCTCCATATACCCGAGCGGCCGGAGTTTTCTCCAAGGAGCGAACAGAATGTATCCTTGTTTTATCAGTTGCATGAAGTTACAAGAAAAAGTATGTGTTATAAGTGGGGATATTGTGAATAGCTGAAATCCTGCTGAAAAAAATAGAACTGTTGAAATGATGTAATCTACCCCCAGAATTTTCAGTGTAAACGTGTAGAACCCTTTAGAAACAATGTTGATTAGAGCATGTTCATGTATGATTGTGCATGAGAGATTAGGATGGTTACCTAAAATGGCTCACAAAGCTTATAAAAAGCCAAAAATGCTTGGAAACACCTGAGAGAAAGGGGTGCCTCGACACACACGAAGAAAGTTAGAGAATGATCTTGCAGCTGCACTTATGATGATGTAGACCGGTGCAAGGCCTGAAGGATTGTGGATGGGCACGGTCAAGCCAAACTACCAATTTGAACATTGCGGGAGTGCCTCATGTGGACATGGCAGGCATGGTTATTTCTTAATGGAAGTTTGCAATTGAAGAGACTTCTCGGAGAGGCACCGTAGCTGGAGTGGGTGCTTCTTAACAACAATAGGAAGGTCATATCTGGGGCTCGTGAATGCACAAGGTAAATATCAACTTTTAAAATATGTACTATTATCACTTTTGGAGTGAAAACTGAGTGGTTTTTGGCTCCAAGATGCTAAGAGTAGAAAAAGTTTGCACGCACAAACCACCACTTGCTTGTATTACCGGGAAATGGTCCGACCCCAACACCTCATCCACGCATATTTGTCATAATTCCTTAAATCCAATTTGCATGAAGGAACAGAACAATTATTATTAACCATCTTGAAATAGCCCCTCCATCGTCAAAATGCTGAAAGTGTTTAAAAGACAATTTAAAATGAAGATTTTGTACTCACATCGGCCGATTAAAATGGCACGATAAGCAGAACCGAGTCAATGTAAACACACACACACACACAGCAAATGCACAAAAGGCCTCATTTAACATTCATGTCATTTTTAAAGTCACGTATTGAGATGGAATGCAGGTTTTGTCGGCAAAAGGACTGATTGTCACACAAAGCTCGGTAAAAGTTTCATCGCTCACTCATAACTCGGGCTTCACTTGACACTCCAAATGCCTGAGGTTATAATTGTTGCTGCACAGTTTTATCAAACCATGTCATGATGCCTGGATGTGCAACAGTAAATTGAACTGCCTCAAATAAATGAAAGTATGCAAACCATTTCAAGCCATTCTCTACAAATCCTGGTGTGAACCTTTACAGTCTAATTTGGCAGTGTGGAGATACAAGGGAAGAGCTAAAATGTGGGTGCAGTTTATATAATTGTACATACAAGTGCAAACAGTAATTTAAACAGTGATGCGTCACCCTGGTGAACATTAACTATTACACAATAAAAATTGATTGATCTCTGTTGGACAATGACCCAAACTTAAACCAGGTAAAAGGCATCCACAAGCATCCTTGACCATGTCATGGAATGTCAGTTGAGGCACTTGTGTGAATGAGATGGAAAAATAACTACTGAAAGTTCTGGTCAACACAAAGTCCAAGATATTTTTGTGCTCATTATCTTCTATGTTGTCTATTATGCCACACTGGCATCAAGTGCCACATCACCGAAACGTCACATACGAGAAAGATTAGAGATGGTTCAAGCCTAATTTTCTCAAGCTCATGCTGAGAAAAGCTTTCAAACAAATAGAGCCAGTGTTTCTTCCCAGGAAAATTGTTTCCTGAGAATTTTTGTAAAAAATTGCAAGAAATTAATCCAGGATTCCTGCCTTTTTCAAGTTTTTGCAGTTTGGGATCAGAAAAGTTGGCCTCGAAGCATCTCTCATATCAAGTGCAATGTGCTATGCACCTCCTTTCCCAACAAAGAGGAGACAACTTTAATTTGGCTTTTAAAGCCATCCCACAATCAAGTGGACTAAATAAGAAATATGTGCAATGGTAAAAGGTAATTGTTATATGATAACATATAAACATGGTGTTATAAAAACTTCATACAAAGTTATATGATAATCAGATGGAAAATGCAGCCAGCGTTCCAAATTTGTTTTTTTTTTAATCCGTTTTCTGGAGACATGGCTGCAGGGTGTTTCACTGAGCAGGAGAAGATGGCCTCGACCTCGGCCGAATCACTTGTAACATGTCAATCCTGTCACTGCTCAAAAACAAATATACAAAATGTGATCATCACACAAACAAACTAGAATGGGCACTCAGTAGAGCGCATACCTTCGCCAACGCTACATTTTGCTCCGCTCCCCCCCCCCCCAGAAACCATTGATTGTGAGGGTATTTAATCCCATACCACATCTGCCATCTCATATGTGTTATGATGGCTTAAAAACATTAAATTTCCTGTGTCATATCGTATATCACAAGATTGGGCATTGAATTCACAACATTTTGGCATTGGTTGCATACAAATTGGATAAAAATCGACCGCACTATGGCAAAATGATGATTTTGACCTTTTCATGACCTCGACCTTGACCTTTGTACTCTTAATTTTGTAATTGATATTAGAGTGTGGAGAACAGAACAGTCAACATTATGGTGTTTGTTTCATGCAAATCGGATAAGAATTGACCGTGTTATGACTAAAACCGCACATTTTGCAATGTCGTGACTCCCCCTGACCTTTGACTCCCAACCGCTAATAAGGGTTATTACGTCATTGTGTCATGTCACATATCACAAGATGGGGCATTGAATTCTGAACATTTTGGCATTAGTTGCATGCAAATTGGATACAAATTGACCGTGCTATGGTAAAAAGACGATTTTGACCTTTTCCTGACCTTGACCTTTGACCCGATCGCTCCCAAAATCTCATCAAATGGTCCTCAGATAATAACCAATCATCCCACCAAATTTGCTGCGATTCAGTTCAATACTTTTGGAGTTATGCGAATAACAAACAAACAAACAAACACACATATTCACAAATAAATAAATAAATACACCGATCAAAACATAACCTTCGCAACAAAGTTTGCGAAGGTAACAAAAACCCAGCAACAAAATATTTTTGGCATAGTCACACCAACCACCCAACACACCTTGTACTTGGCTGTGCAGTCATTGCAGTGTTTATTGCATTGAACATAAATTATGATGGTGGGGAACATTGGTTGGGGGGGTGGGGGTGGGGGGGGAGGTGCGGGGTGATGGGAGGGATAAATATACGAGTTCAAACATGAATGGGCAGATGAATAAACAGCAAATTTCAATGTCTCAATTGAAATTGAGTAAACAACAAAGTAATCGATTTGGCATAACTGGAACTTACAAATTGCCTTGAATGTGTTTGACTGCAACGTGGCGACATCTGATGACCCAGAGGACCCGGTCGAGCCTCGAACCAATGCACGCAAAAAAAGAAAATGGGTGGCGCAGACTTTCCAAAACCAAACTGTACCCCTTCAAGTACATTACAAAACAGCATTTTGTGTCACATGAACTATGACCCTCAGCTGCAAATTGTGGGGTGACTCGCATTTTGTTTACCTCAAGTATGGAAGGAAAGAAAAAGAAAAAAATCCACAAATAATGCTGTGGCTCAGACAATGTACCCTCCATGGCCAAAGCAGGCTAGGTGATATATCCTTCACGAAAACAAAAAGTCGTGTTAAATTAACAAGATGACAACACAAGTTCAATGGAAGGTAACATTCCAATCAACTAAGTATGACCAAATAAATCGAATCAAAGAAATGCTTGTGATGTTTCACATTGTGAAGGGTTAAGGACCAAAGGGGAGAGAAATTTACCCCAATGAGCTCTGGGTGTCGATTCGTCAATATTACAGTCCAACACGTCCAAAAGAGCAAACTAAAGATCAAATTGAAAAACAAAAACCAACCGGTTGCTGGGAAGCGACGTCTGTGCGAGGTGCGAAACCAAAAGGCGCTCAGAAATGGCTGGGAAAGGAAAAATTTAGCCAAGAATAGGCAGCGATTTCAAATAGCCTGTGCAAATGACCTAATGGTTAGTTATGAAATCAGGTCGTTCTTTGCTGGCAGGTACTAAAGTGGGCTGGAAACCAGGTGGTGGAACTTGGGTCGTGGCTGCTGTAGCGAGACCAGAGAAGGGCAGCAACGCAGAGCTCCAAGCCTGTGGCCTGTGCAGAGTAAATGGAGATGATGATGTAGGAGGAGTGGTGTGTGAAGGGGATAATGGGTTTTCTCCTTCTGTAAGAGTCTGCAATGACTTGAGCCAGTGTGGTGGACTTTCCTCTGGGCAGCTTTCTGTTTGTTGTGCTGGAATTCCTGAAAAGGAGACATTCCAGGTTCCATCAGATTAACATCGAGGTTAATGCTCATTCAAGACATCCGGTCCAAATTAAGCACCATCCAACCACAAGCACCACAACCCCAGATTAGAAACCAATTACGACATAGAACTGGCAACTGGGATTCACCATCACAGAAATACAAGAGTTTTGTCGGTACACCCGAATTCCAAATTACCTGTGCATTTACATTTGCCAAAAGTCATCACATGAATAGAATTCCATTTCAAAGTTTGTGATTCCACGACAATTTAAGAATGTTACAGCACTGTTATATTAATGCGAGAAGGAAATCATGGGGAGATTAGCAGTTAGAATTAAGGTACAAACCCCCTGTTTATGTTCACAACTCACAGCATTTTTTACCCTATGTTAAGGATATGTGCAGAGGCGCAAGTTGTCTTGTTTGTGTGTGCCGCTGGGAGATGGTGTTGCAACTAAACATTTCCAGTAAAGGTTAAGGGACTTGTCCCTTCATTCTTCTGAGTCAAACCGGTCAACAGAATTGTGCGTCACTGTCCATGCCTCAGCATGCTATTCCAACCCCCCTTCTTTCGACTCCTCAAGGAAGAATAAACTCCACTGTTCCATATGGTCGCTTCAGATTATAATCAACTAGGTAAAGTGCCATTGGGCCACGATGCTCTACATCAGGGGTTCCCAACCTTTTTTTTACTGGGGTACCATTTCACATGTTCGTGGTCCCACCGAGTACCACTGTACCAAAATTCACCTAAAATAGTGTTTATTTGCGATACGGATACGACAATGGGGAGTTAAACAATACTAACAATTCACAACTATGACATTGAGCAATCTGATGTGAACAAAAGAATGATACAGTAAGTACCTATTTGATTGTGTAAAATGTCCAGTCAATGGGATGGTTGAGCCTGCTTCTTGCTCACAAGCAGGTTGATGTCAGGCTTTGTTTTGGATAAAGCGCACCGAACATCATGTTCAACATCCAGTAGGGATCTTTGTTTTGTTTTTAGAATAACGACTGACGAGAACCCAGCTTCACACAGCCATGTAGATGGGAATACTATGAGCGAATGAACAGCCAGGGCAGACCCCAACAGGGTAAGACCCCAACATTCCACACCAGAAGTCCGCAGGATTCATCTCGTCAAACTGATCTCGGGCTGTGGAGTCGTTCTGGAGATCAATCAAGCTTTCCTGCAGTCCTGTTCCAGGTGGCAAATCCAATGCATTCATGCGAAATGGGTTGCGAATCATTTTCAGATCCAGTTCCTTGAGATCCGGAAAAAAGGAATTTAATTCCTCATCCAAATAAGCGAGATGATCTTTTACCAGTTGTATGAACTCCCTTAGGGGATTCTTTTCACGCTTCTAAACAATATCAGCCGTGCAAGAAAACATGACCACCACTCCCGCTTCGACATTCGGAGTTTTTCCTGAAATCCCTTGACCTTGTCTATGAAGTCAATGATAGTCACGCCAGTCCCCTGAAGAGACTTGTTCAGGGCGTTTAACTGAGAGAAAATGTCGACCAAATAAGCCAGGTGCAATGCCCAGTCGGGGTCGTTCAAAGCAGCGAAAATGTCCTTTGTTTTCGTTGTGGTTTTAAGCGGGCGGAAAAATAGTATTTCATCCTTGAACTTGGCTTTATGCACGTACCGAACGAACGCGAACAGTTGGGCACAATTTGCCACGTCAGTTGACTCATCCAATTGCATAGAAAATCCGCATGGAGATGCCTTGATTTCTGCCACCACCTGGTCACGAATCTTGGTTGACATTTCTTTAATGCGCCTCTGAACTGTGTTGTTTGACAACGAAAGAGAATTGAGCTTCTTGGCGCTTTGTTCTCCCAGCATGAGACGTACGATATCCTTTGTGGCGGGAAGGATGAGGCTTTCACCGACGGTGTGGGGTTTTTTCTGTTCTGCAATTCGCAGTGCAACTAAGTAGGATGCCTTTACGGCTGCCGTGGACTGCTGTTGAAAACTACCGCTGCCGTCGAAGCGTGCTCTTTTCATGGCATTTTCCTTCCGACAAAAAAAATCATGGTCCTTGTCGCTGTGTTCAGGATGAACAGAATCAAAATGGCGCTTCAATAGACTTGGCTTCATAGATTGATTGCCGAGAACTTTTCCACAAATCACACACTGTGAAGCTTCTAATTCACCTTTTTGGATGGAAGTGAAGCCTAACTTGAGATAACTCTCCGAATATTTTCGCATCGACATGATGCTGGTGAACGATAACAGTAACAATAAGCAGGGCAATAAGCAATGATGACAGTGTGGCGTGTAGAGACAAAACAAATAATAAGACTTGTGCACAATGGCCGATAACAAACAGCTGACAGTGTACAGCCGCTTTCGATATAAATTTAATTATTGTGCACAAGCTGCATGAGAGAGAAGTAAAATAAAAACTGCGTAAAAAAAAAAAAAAGCACGCTGCCACGTACCACCGAGAAATTCCAAATGTACCACAGGTTGGGAACCCCTACTCTACATCCTTGGTGCCGACTGGGTATGTAACCAGCACTGCTGATTGGTTTGAGATGCTATTGCTTGGTGGAGTCATTCCGAGCACATGCAGTCGTTGACCGTGGACGTACTGCATCAAGTTAGGGTTTCATCATTTGTCACATTAAAAAGAAAATAAAAGAAGAAAAAACAAGTAGTGGTACAAAGTACACCACCCCCATGTCAAATAAATACCAAATTCCCCGGCAGGTAACATCGCCGAGGCACCTTAGGTGCTCGGAGATTCTTCCTTGCAGCACATGGAGTCGGAATTAGGAGGGAGCGGTATACAATAATTAATTAATTGCATAATTAAAATAAATAAATAATAATGGTACAATTATTAATTTCTTAATCAATTGGCTAATAGCATACCGAAACCACCACCGTTTCATCCGAATCTGTAACTTTTAGAAAATTAAGGAATTAATCGAAAAATTTAATTATCAATCGATTAATCAATAAATCAAAAATACTCTTCATAGCCAAATCTATTGGTCACTGTCGTGTCCAAATTTCAGCTTCCGAGCTCAAAGGATGGCTGAGATGTCACCCGGACAAACAAGAAAACAAACAAAGAAACGGAGTAAAAACTGAGTGCGTACTCCCTTCCTTCAGAACCCGGTGATGACGTCATGCATTGCCTGGATATGGAATTTGGAAGGAGCGGTGTACAAAAATGTATCTTAAATTATTAATTTTTCTTTTAAAACTATATAAAACGTTCAACTATGCCTGTGACTATCCGGAGTTGATATTCTCTGTATTAACTTTACTGCATATTTAAAGGCCCTGTCACACCTTGACGTTTTAGCCAGCGTATGGCAAGGTCTCAAAATGTATGTAAAACGCTGGCGTTTTAAAAAAGCGTCAGGCATACGCTGAACTATTGAAGACTTTTTTTAAGTTTTGGGCGTATAATAACATGTTGGACGTATGCATAACGTATTAGTAATGTAAACAGAACGTTTTAAATCACATATAGATAACTTATACCAACGAATGCTGAGCGTGTTGTCGGCGTTCACAACCTATGCCCAACGATAGTCCAACTTATGTATAGCGCGCGACAGCGTATCGCTGACGATCACGTGGCGTAGGCTATTAATAGGCTGCGGCTCGACGATTCAAATCATAACCGCACTAAACATCGAAGTGTGAAGCCGCTGTCACACCTTGACGTTTTAGCCAGCGTATGCCGACGTATGAAAAATTTGCCGAACCAAGCTGGCACACGTCGAATACGTTATGGGTATGTTTTGTATACGTTAATAGCACGCTGGCATACGTCGTACTATGCTGGCATACGTCGTCGTACGCCGAGTACGTCGAGAAATTTTCAGCATGTTGAAAATTTCTCGACGTACTCGACGTATGACACATTCCGCATACGCTGGCATAAGTTGAAGGCACGCTACGCGATCGTTGACACACGTCGACATACGTTACTCATAAGTCGAAACACGTCAATGTAATGGTTAGCATCAGTGTTCCAGACTCCCTAGTTTTTTTTTTTTGTTTTTTTTCTTCGGTATGACGGTGATGTTGACACTTTGATTTCTAGTGCGGTTATGATTTAAATCGTTGAGCGGCAGCCTATGAATTATTATATTATAACCGCACTAGAAATCGAAGTGTTAACATCAACGTCATACAGAAGAAAAAAAAAGAAAAAAAAAAAAAACAGGGAGTCTGGAACACTGACGCCAACCATTACATTGACGCGTTTCGACTTATGAGTAACGTACGTCAACGATCGTGTAACGTGCCTACAACACGTTACTCATAGGTTAGAAATAAGTTTCGGGTACGCTAAACATTACCTCGACGTGTTTCGACTTATGAGTAAATTACAAGTAACGTGTGTCGACGTGTGTCAACGATAGCGTAACGTGCCTACAACTTATGGCCAGCATTATGCGGAACGTGAGCCATACGCTGGCATACATCGAAAAATTTCAAGCATGGAAAATTTGTCCAACACCACGGCGTACTACGACGTATGCCAGCATGCTCTTAACGTATACAAACTTACCCATAACGTATTCGACGTGTGCCAGCGTTTTAGCCAAATTTTGCATACGTCAGGCATACGCTGGCTAAATCGTCAAGGTGTGACAGGGCCTTAGGCCGAAGTCACATTTGCTCTACGGCGAGGATACGGCGGCCGTCGGCCCTCCGAATTGATAAAAACGTGCGGCGGCAGCAGAGTTTCTGAGGTGGCCTCAGGGTGGCTATATTTTACAGGCCATAAGGTCGGCGTGGAATTATAACGTGGAGTTATAACATTTTTCATTTCGACGTTCACCGTAGCAATTCGACAAGCCAAAAGAAAAAAAACTGGTAAAAAAAAAAAAAATTAACCCATTCGTTCCCGTCCGTCTGGCCGCACGTTCGCCTTAGGGCCCCCTGCGGTCGCCTTGCGTCTGCCTTGAAAATCCTATGGCCGCCGCAGGAACGCCCTAAGGTCACCGTGCGACATCAAACCGAAGACCGTACGGCAACCCCACGTTTTCGGTCTCCACAATTTATAAATATGCCATGCGGCTCCCCGAAAAATAAAAACATATGTGACTGCCACATTGTGTGACCGTAGAAATACTGCGGCCGCCCTACAATTGCTAGTGGCCGTAGATTTTGGAGACCCCACGGCCGCCGTGGAAAATGCGACTTCGGCCTAAATATGCCGTGCTGCTCCCCGGAAAATAAAAACATATGTGACTGCTACATTGTGTGACCGTGCAAATACTGCGGCCGCCGTATAATTGCTAGTGGCCGTAGATTTTGGAGACCCCACGGCCGCCGTGGCAAATGTGACCTCGGCCTTAAGCAGTAAAGCCGCTTCAATATTTGACTATTTCCATCTGTCCGCCAATCAAAAATGAAGAAGAAAAATCTAAGACATGATGCTTTGTTTCTACTATAAATGGAAAAAGGTGTATGGGTGTGTGTGTGTGTGTGTGTGTGTGTGTGTGTGTGTGTGTGTGTGTGTGTGTGTGTGTGTGTGTGTGTGTGTGTGTGTGTGTGTGTGTGTGTGTGTGTGTTCGTGTTCATTACATATTATTGGAATGTTCCTTTTGACTGTTGAGACCCCTTTGACCTTTGAAGATCCTTTAAGACCCCAAATACCTGGTTGAATGATGACACTGAGGAGGAAGTGTACATGGAACGGAATCAGCAAAATGTACCAATGAACCAATGTCGTAGCAAATCCCTATTTTGGAGGGGGGGCAACCTCCCTCCCCCCCCCACGCCACAACCACCCACCCTGGTAAATCCCCTTCAACCTCGATTTTTTTTAAATAGCATGAACAAACTTTGGTACATGCAGGGTGATGAAGGTTGTGGTAAAGTTTCATCGAAATTGTTTGTGTAGTTTCAGAGAAGTTGCAAGTGTTTGTGGACGGACGGACAGACGACGCACCATCCCATAAACTCCCCAGAACTACATTCCCAGTGAGCTAATAATAATCAGTGTGCACACGTGAATAAATCAAGAAAGTGGCTTTCAATTGGAAAACTGTTTTGCAATCAATTGCTTTACCTATTAACATTATCTAATGATGGCCCAACAATTACTCCAGAACACTATATTGCTTTTGCTCAGATTTGTAAATCAGATTACATGACCGATAGCTACCCAGGCAACTATTCCCTCCTCGTTCAATGCAAGGTAATAATATATACATGTGTACGTGTTCATACATGAATGAACCCCTTTGTATTTACCCCTAAACTGCTGGATGGACCGAGTCAATTTGGTGGTTATTGCGGTGTGTCTTGGGGGTTTTAGGCATACTTGGCCAGTTTACATAGGAACTCCGTATTTTATGAACTCCTAAACCACTGGAAGAAATCAGTTGAAAATGCTGCTTGTACTCTGAGTGTGCTGGAAACATTTTACCAAGTTGGGATGGCTACATACAACTTAGATTTTTACTTTAATGTGAAATCGTCATAAGAAGTGAGTGAATAATCATACCCGCTAAAGGATTTCTGCACCGCCGGACAAAATAAGTTGAAAACTGGATGTTATCGGTAAAAAAACAAATTAAACTCCCGTAAATTGTAAAAATCATTCTAAAACACATGGCAATTCTCTGTTATAATACAATGAAAATGAAAGTCATAATATGTGTGGAGGGAATGAATTGAAACATATGCGTCTGTTTGTGGGAAGAAATGCATTGAAACTTGGTAGTTAGTACTCTGGATGTGCATGAGAATATTCTAACAAGTTTGGATGGCAACCTCCAACTTAAAGATGCACTCCATTACTGCTACCATCAGGAGCGTGTGCTTCTCGCATATAAAAATTGCAACATTGGGATTTACTGTTACCTGTGATAATGGCGGGGTCCATCCAGCCGTTATCCCCGAGCCATCCCACCGGAGCTTTGCCGCAAGGTGTGGAGAGATGTGAGGGAAGGCTGCAGGAAGCAGCAGGTGCACCAAAGTTTATGTTCACATTTGGCAGCAGTGCTCGCAGGCTATCCTGCCATATTTTCTGGCTCATCGGTTCTGGGGTGGATCCAGCGTTCCTTACACCTAAGCACAGAATATGCAGGCATTTCATGCTCCATAAACTATGACAAATGTGCCAAGAACATACCACCTTCAATCAAGCAGAGCAAAACGTGCTTTTGACAAAACTAAGTACATCTAAAAATACATCTAAACAAAGTCGCCATCTATTTGTGATTTAACTACAAAGCAGTTTTATATCAGTCCACTTGAGTTCGTCACTGGTCTTTCATTGCAACACAGGGCGGTGACTTATGGAGGCGCGAATGGGGTAAAAGCACAGTGCAACCGCACCCAAAGAAAGTGCATTTTGAAAGCAACCTCGTTTACCAAGCAAAGCAGATGATTCTGTATTCAAAATGGACTGAAACTCAAACTGTAGTAGCCTGTCCAGAGTACAAGCTCCTCCATGAGCCTGAAATCAATGTCATTGTAATGTCAGTCATGACATTCGTTGGTTAGTAAAGATTTACAATACCATTAATGTCCTGAGCGGATGTTCTGGGCGGAGCTCAGAGTGAAGATTCTGGGTGCAGCTCAGAACAGATGCAGATGCATTCTGGGAAGCCAAAAGCTTCGGCTCTCTGCGAAGCTTACATCACTTTGCGAAGTTCATATCGAGCCACGAGGCCATTGGTGTGACCAAGCCCATTCTACGTCATATCTACATACAAGCACGACTCGTTAAGGAGGATTAAGGTTGTCAAGTATGTCTCTCTATGTAGCTAATCGTAAGACTTAATGTCGTAAGAAAGATTCGAATGTATTTTGTCTGCGTTTTCATGTAAACGCATTGCACGTCACATCCATTCATGCCATTTGCTTAACATATGTCGACGCCATTTGAAGTCTGTTTCCTGTTTGTTTGATTTATTGTATTTTATGTATCGTGAAACAGTAATGCATTTCTGAAGTATTGATGTCACAAAACATCATCATTCCTTTGCAGTTCCATGGAGCTTTCGGAGCTTTGCGAAGTGATTAAAGAACTTTTTCGAAGCTTCTTTGGGAATGAATAAATGGCCGAAGGTTTCTGGATTAACGCTACTCCTTGTGTCTATATCCGCGTAAGACATCAAACGAACCTGTGATACTCCGATTACAAAACCCCGAACAGCAGACAAGCACTTGCTGCCATTAAAGGCATCTATACAAGACATAACTAGCAAAATTATCCATAGCTTTGGTGATGGATTTAATCAAAAGACAACATGTTGTACTTCACAAACATTCTGCTGTATTCATTATCATTTGCCCAAGGTAATCTTAAATCTGCTTGAAAGTTAGTGAACATGACCATCAACCATCCCCGTTGCTTATGGCAGAAGCAAAAAAATAATACACCCGAGCGGGTTTGACCGTCAGCTCGGATACAAAACTTGATGCAACCGAGTGCGAATCAACCTTAGCGACTACGGAAAGTGAAAACAGAATTGATGACCCTGTAAACCTTGACCCCAACGCGAAAATGCGAAAAAGGGCTCAGACGATCTACAGAGAGCAATTAGTATTATCATCATGTCAAGTTAGAACTCAATCGGCCGAGACGTCTCGGAGGAGATAGAAAAATAAAAATTGACAGACGGACGGACGGAGACAGACAGACAGACCGGCAGATCTGAGGACTTCGAACGGTTTTATTAGGTCAGCTCGCTGACCTAATAATAAAAACCACTCCCACTGTGCTACGAAGCTCAGTGTTGGATGCTTTGGTTTGAAGCTCTGCTTAAAATGAGTGAAAAGAAGCATTTTGAAAAATTAGAATTATTCTCTCAGATTTCAACATCACAGTAATACATATTGTTGTGGGCTGGGGGTCGGTGGCGAGAACGACCACTAGGTGGGAAGTTTATGCGGTCTCCCACCAGACTCCCCGGAATTTATAGGCCATCGCTCCGGATAACTCCGAAGCCGACGGGTCGATTAATCAACCGTGGAACGCCAATATCTCGACCGCGTGGCATAGGGTTAATTGTCTAGATCCCAATATACCTAAATAACCACACAGTCCTGGCTACTGGGGATTCACGCCCTCGGCACGTCTTTCTCGAACCGGGTCACTCAACCAACTGCGGTAGAGTTCCAACTCGCAACTACCAACTCCGGCTTGGTTGCAGCCGAGCAGAAACTGCCAAAGCCGTGCCGGCTAAGACTAACGGATTATCGGGGATGAAACCCCGTCTGAACACAGACCCGGACCATGCTGGACCAAATAAAGAAAGGACGGAAACGAGCTGGGAACACTTCTAATAATTTATTTACGGTAAGATAAAGACACAGAGCAGACATCACGAATATGCAATGCAGTATTTACAATGATGAAATAAACACTTGAACAATTCTACTTATAGACAGGCCCACACGCAGACACACTCACGAAAAGAAACCCCGGAGTTCTTTATTGGACCCTCCAGCCGATGAGAGGGAGACAAGCTGGGGGTCAGAGTCCGGATGGGTACCTGGCCATCGGAGAAAGGGGGTACTCCATGCTGCGGCACCTGCCAATGGTCGTCGGCCTGGTCGCAGTCGCATGAGGGGGCTCGTGGTTCGTGGCGGAGCTCGGGTGGTGAATGGTCGGGGTCCACAGAACTCCTCTCCCCATAACAGCCACCGTGATGAACGTGACCACTCCAGAACTCCAGTACTTCTTCTCAGAGCATGCCCGGGATATACATCTCCCTCGTGAAACATTTTTATCCACCTCCCTCGTGAAACACACACAGCTCTCGCACTGCTCTGCTCTCAGACACCACCAGCGCCAACGCCAACCCTCCGAAATATATATCTCCTCCCACACGGGGAGGGGCCTTGGCGAGAATCATCTCGCCCTCATTGGCCCACGGCCCTCATTGGCCCACGGCCGCACCCCACCGGGGCGGAGCCGTGTCCCCTGTTCGGAGACCCCACATTCTCCACATGGCTCCGCTCTCGAAGAGTAACAGTATCCATGTTGAGTTGGTGCAAGAGTTAAAAAGTTTGTGGAAGGAGCGTCGGTGGTGGTGGCAAGGAACGGCTGGCTGCAAGATCCTGCCCTGGCAAGTCAGAGTGCTTGTGGACAGCGGGTGGGTAGTGGATTGTGATGGGGGATGGATCATGCAGATGGGATGGTTTATTTGATAGCTTGTTGGATATAATAACCTAACTAAAGACATCACAACGCACACATTTAATCCTCCCGCGAAACAAAAGGACGGGGTCCTGACTACACACGTACTTACCGGCATAACTAACTTTGGGACCTGAATGTTGAGTTGCAATCCCGGATACTACAAGGTGGTGTTATAGGATACACATTTACATGAGAATTGGGGTCTTTCCCCCACCCTGAACCCCCTTCCCCAGATATGCTACCCAAACAGAATCCATACTTGGGGTACCCTGAAGCAACATGCAAAATTTGGTTGATTTGGTTCAGTAGTTTTTGAAGCATATATAAAACAAACAAACACAAATTGAGCTTTATATATTAGATAGGCTAATACTGTCTGTCTTCTACACCTTCAAGCTCCTTGGAGAGAAAATAATAATAATAATAATAATAATAATAATAATAATAATAATAATAATAATAATTGAAGTAAAAGTTCCTTCAAATTAATACAAGCTGAAGGAAAATTATAATTTTTCCAATAATATAAAAAATTGAACCCGGGTGATGTATAAACAGACTGCTTGCTCGATCGCTCCCGAAAATTTTTTTTGTTGCTGTAAAGAAATATAGTGGACCCTCAAATATTGCAGGCAACCTATTATGTTCAGATTTAGATAGAGCGGGATTTCATTTCGACCAATCGTGGTTTTTGAGTGGAGTCGAGTCATCGTTTGCTTCCTGTGCATGTACAATTATCTCCCACTACGAGCCTTTTGTTGCTTCCCGTGCACCGTTTTTAATGAGCTCAAATATGAAACGATAGACAAAATTAGTTGTGCCAAAAGGCAGAGAAAAGTTATAATCTTGTGCAAAAAAAATCGAGTTGTTAGATAGTTTGGCAAAGGTGTAAGTGCAGCATCTGTGGGCTGCCATTACGGGATAAATGATTTGACTGTGGTATATCTGTAAACAAGAGTTCATTATCCATGCAAGTGTTGCCACCAGCGCTCCACAAAATGCAAAAGTGTCATTCCAGTCCCATGATCATCATATTGAAAGGATGGAAAAAGCTTTTAATATTTATTTGGATTGAGGACTAAACACAAACAAAAAGTGCCTTTGAGTGGACCGGCGATATGGGAGAAATCATTGCGGATTTACCATCGTTTCTACGAGGCACCCGGGGTTGAAGGCTCCAGTTCAACAACAGCTACGCATAAGTTCTATGCCAGCTCAGGCTGGTTTGAGAACTTCAAAAGAAGATTCGGCCTTAATCATGTAAAATTAGACACAGAAGCACACGATGCTGCGAAAAACTACCCGCTGTAGCTCATGGACCTAATCAAAGCAAAAGGATTTATGCCAGAGTAGGTTTTTAACACTGAGAAGAAAGAATTATTCTGGAAGAGGATGTCATCTAAAACCTTCTTCACCAAACAGAAAAAGTCTTCTCTGGGATTGAAGGTAAGGTAGTTAAGGATAGTCTTACCCTTCTCCGATGTGGCAATGCTGCAGGTGACTGTCGAAAAGCTAATGTTGCTCTTCCGATCACTGAATCCTGCTGCCCGCTCCCACTTCCTCACTATCCCTTCCCCCTCCAACGACATCATTATCCTTCCGAGTCTTGTGGCTTATAATTACAGCAGAGTACGCAATATTCTTACCCTCACCAATCTCACTGTTTTGGAATAAATAAAATAAAGGCAAAAATCTTGTTTTTGTTTATTTTACACTGTATCTATTTTATTTCCATGTTAGCATGTTATATATACGAGTGCATGCCCGTAGGTGCGTGCCCGTAGGTGTGTGCCCGTAGGTGCAAACAAAACAAAACAAAAAACTTTCAAACCGCATGCCAGAAACAAACACACAGGCCGTTCCTTCGCTCTCACGTGCCCGTAAGTGCATGGCCGTACATGCAAAAAAAAAAAAAACAACTTTCAAACCGCGTGCCAGAAACAACAACCACACAGGCCGTTCGTTCGCTCTCGTAAACGACGATTGGATTGTGGCATTGTGTTTAATAAAATCGAGAAAGAAAGAATACAGTAAGTCGATAAATCAAGAAAAAAAATCGAGAAAGAATACAGAAATCGTCACTGACTGGATCGGGGTATTGGGTTTAAGAAAATCGAGAAAGAAATCGAGAAAGTACAGAAATCGAGAAAGACAGAATACAGTAAGTCGATAAATCAAGAAAAAAAAAATCGAGAAAGAATACAGTAATCGTCACTCTCCGGAAGTGAAGTCCTCACTGTCCAGAAGTTCGCATATGGCAGTTACGATTATTCGCAATTTATTCTTAATGGCCAATTATTCAATTAGCGCCAACGTATTTTGCCTTTTCCCAATGTCATCGGAAGGAAAAACACAAAGACAAGAGGAAAGAGGAGAAAAAAAAAACGTGCAAAAAATCATTTACTTCCTGCTTCGGAGAATACCAGCTAACTCTGATGTTCCCCAAATTTATGCACCGTCTAATATGAAAACGATCATAACTTGGGGCATTGTGTTTATCTATAAATGCGCATAAGAAATCGAGAAATTATTAGAATACACGAAAAAAAAAAAGTGCAAAAAAATAATTTACTTCCTGGTTCGGAGCATACCAGCACTCTGATCTTAACGAAATTTATACACCGTCTAATAGGAAAACGATAATAACTTGGGCCATTGTGTTTATCTATAAATGTGCACAAGAAATCGAGAAATTATTAGAATACACAAAGTCATCACTCTCCGGAAGCCCGTACGTTGTAACCCGTAATGGGGAATACGGCTGTGCTTCCCTTCACCATCGGCCATGCCCACGCAACAACGTGTCTTGCCATTGGTTTGGTAAATAAATGGCCATAACTTGCAAAGCACTTGTCCGATTAATATCAAACCTTGAAAAGCACATCGTCAGGTCCCCAGCAATATACCTGGCAAGTTTCAATTAGATCGGACCAGTGGTTGTCGAGAAACAGCGGTCTCACACACACACACACACACACACACACACACACACACACACACACACACACACACAGATTACTGGAATTTTTATATTATATATATATATATATATATATATATATATATATATATATATATATATAATATAATATAATATATATATATATATATATATACATATATATATATATATATATATATATTGTTATGGATTTGAGAGTCCAGTCTGATGAATGCATCCACACATCCAGGTCCTCAGACAGTTATTTCCTTAAATGTATGTTCAGATTAGCCCCATCCCCATGTCTAATGGGATTTTAAATGTGATGCATTGAGAGACGTAAAGGATAGATCCCCTCTCTTATGGGAAGCTTTTTTCTTTATGACAGACACATTCACACACATTTCTTTCACGAGCTCTGAAGCCAGCCTTTTTTTGAGTGCACGGGTCGTCATGGAAACCGTGCCCCATTGGGGAGGGGTGGGCTTGGGGCAGACGGCACCAGCGGAGACAGCCCAGGGATATAAAACAAGCGAGAGAAAGCGTGAGGTACGTTCTGTGAGGAGAGATGATCTGAGATATAAAAAAGTGAGGAAAAAACGAAAGAGGGACGTTCTGAGAGGAGACGTTCTGAAGAGAAAGAGATACGTTCTGAAGAGAAAGAGTGCGAGGAGAAAAAGTGAGGAGAGAAAGGAGGGGAAAGAAACGTTCTGAAGAGAAAAGCGTGATGAGAGGAAAAGCGAAAGGAGAGAGGAAAAAGCAAAGGGCGAGAGAAGCGACCAAGAAGCGGGTGTCTGACCAGCGCCGAAGAGACAATTCGCCCTTCCAGTGCTTCGGCAAGCGAGCGTGTGGTGAACGTGTGGGTGTGAGCAGCGTTGCCAACAAGTGAGGCACGGGTCGATCACCAACACCAGAGTCTAAACCCGCGACGGACGATCTCGGTGCTCTGCAGATTTCAAGTGGCATTCA
>NC_140965.1:49630664-49645664 GCF_056783735.1 Eptatretus burgeri
TTTCTCAAATTATCACTGGTACAAATTTGGCATGCTTCAGTTTCCAGGATATTTTCACTTCAATCTTGATAATTGGTCATTGTCTTGATTTCTGCATTATTAGAACAAAATCACCAGGTACTGAAACCTCAATGAACAATGCCTCGTTTTCATTTTTGTATCTGAATACTCGTCCGGTCACAGTACTTTGGTTTCTATGTTGACGCTGGATAGGATCATCAGGTCGTATGTGAACATCATGTCCTTGTTTTCAACGAATGCTTTTGGTTTTTGTGTTTCCACGTTTTTTGTTGGAACTGGGGTATTGAAATTTCTGCAGATGTGCCTGTGGATTACTCTACATACATACCTTGTTGTGCCTTTGTGTGTCCACCTGTTCTGATGAGAGTTCTTTTGCATCCCGATAGGTGGTGGCTCGTGCTTTGTTTCAACCTTGCAAAATATACACTTGTCTGATTGGCTCAGCCCTGCCATTTAAAAAAAAGCCATTTGTGTAATGTCCTTGGTCTTGATTACGATTCATTCTCAGTCTCAATTGAGCTGACTCTTAGCCATTCCAGTGATCCTTCTTTGTCCATGCCCAATCTGTCCAACTCTTTCAAAAAAAAAAAATTCCCTGTTCTTTTGTCTTTCTCCCAGTTGTCACTATTTGTATTGGTATTTCGTCTTGTATTTTTCTTTTGTCTTTTTTTGCAATCGTTGGAGCTGTATTGTTTGCCATTTTAGTTTGGTGCATGACATGTTCTACTTGCATCTGTTTTTGGAAGTTTTTTTCAAGGTGAGTGAGAGATATCTTTTCTAGCTCGTGTACAAATTGTATTCGGTCGTCCATTGAACTTTTCATGTACTCTGCTAATTCTAGTCGTCACTCTGTGCACTCGATCGAGTTCCATCAGGTCGTCACCACCTCCTTTCCTCAGCAGGTACATTCTCGGGATACATTTATTTTTGTAGAACAATTGTGGATAGTGAGGAGTTTCCTCATTCTGATATCTAGTTTTCAAAATTTCGCTTGTGGCTAGTTTACTATTAGATAGCTGTATTGGAACACTGGTACTGCAAATTATTTGATGGCTTTGATTTTGTTCCTTGGGAGGTATATTTTCAGATTCAGCCTCGTTATATGCAGGTATTCTTTGGTAAATGTTTTGCGAATTTTTAGTGGTTATTTAGTGGCACTCGTCTACTCCAAGGAATTTGCAATTTGCTTCGTTATCTAGCTCCTATATTGTTATACCGAGGTCGATTTTTACGTTGTCCATTTTTGTTGGTCAACCTTGCACGAATGTGCACTTGGCACACAGGTTCTTCCTCATGACTCCATCTTTGCTCTTTATTTCTTCAGGTTCCTTCTTGGTCTTCCACTTGATCAAGTTTGTACCATAACTTGATGCTGTGTGGACTGTGCTTCCCCACTGACGGACCTCTGGTAGCTTGTACATGTTGCGGCGTTTGAGCCTGGGAGCAACTGCTGAAATGTCTGAATTATTGTTCCTTTCTTTGTTCCTTTCACATTCCTTTCGAATTTTCTTTATTAAATTATTTTTACAACTCTCTTTATTCATTCGAATTCTTGCTTTTTCTTCTCTTTCATCTATTTTACTCTCCATTCCTCTCTTTCATTATCCATCTCTCAAAGGAGAAGTGAATTCTTGCAGAAATTTTTCTGCAAGGCTCAATTGGCTGCACCTGGATGGGTTTGAGGGTTGTGGAGTAGCGGCTGAAACCCGAATCCTATCCAGGTTCCACCTGATGACTCCATATTTGCCCTTTACTTCTTCGGGTTCCTTCTTGGCCTTCCATTTTTATCTCGGCCAAATTCCATTTGGATTTCGTCAGAGTACCGTTTCACCAATTTCAATTGTTATGCCAATTTTTCTTCGTCTGATGCAGAGTTTTAAATCATCCATTTGAAGTAGATGTGTCACCTTTCTTGTTTCTTTGGACATTCTTTTATTAGTTATTCGGGTATGTCTGTGTCCTTGCTCATTAATGAGATTACTTGGAGGTTGAAGAGCCAGTGAGGGGGGGGGGAGCTGTCTCCCTGAAAGATGCCCAGTCATATCTTCACTCCTTGTATTTCGATCTTTCTTTCTGAGTGCTGCAGGATTAGTGTGGTATTCAAAGTTTGGTGTTGGGTTGGGGGGTAGGGTGGCTGGCGTGGGATGTTGGGGTCCTGAGTTTGAGCCCCTGTTCTTCCGTTTAATTAACACCAGGTGGGGTTGACTCAGCCTGTCATCCTTCCAAAGTCAGCATAATGAGTACCAGTGTATTGGTAAAAGGGGCATTTCATCAGCGGTATAGTCACGCCGTCAACCAAGGATGCGAACCAGTCTTGTGCTGCATACAGAGGAAGAGTGTGGTATTCCATAGATCCATAGCTTTCTCAATCAGATTGATTATTTGGCAATTTATCTTGAAGTTTGCATGCACTTTATCATCCAAGAATTTGGGACACCATCAAAATCCTCAAATAATCCTTGATATTGAGCATTAATTGTTATTTGTTCTCTGTCCCAATTGAGCTGACCGCTTCTTAGCCATTCCAATGAGCCTTCTTTGTCTATCCCCTCAGTCAAATTATTTTTTACTTTCCTGCTCTTTTGTCATTCACCCAGTTGTTGGTGTACATTTCTTATTTATTTTTGTATATTTATTTTGTCTTTTTGTTAATTGTTGAGGCTGTATTTGTTACCATTTCATTTTCCTGTGCAGCATCTTCTATTCGCACCTGTTTTTGGAAATTCTTTGCAAGGTGAGTTTGGGATACTTTTTCATGTTTGTTTACAAATTGAATCTGATAGTCTGTTGGGAATTTCACATAATCTGCCAGTCGAACACGTATCACTCTGTGCACCTGGTTGAGTTCCATAAGGCCGCTCCATCCCTCTAGTCTCAGTAAGTACATTCTCGGGCTGTACTGTTTTTTGTTGTTTTTTTCCCCAGAACATTTTGTGGATGGTCAGGAGTTT
This sequence comes from Eptatretus burgeri, assembly GCF_056783735.1. Taxonomy (NCBI): domain Eukaryota; kingdom Metazoa; phylum Chordata; class Myxini; order Myxiniformes; family Myxinidae; genus Eptatretus; species Eptatretus burgeri. The sequence continues at coordinate 49,633,637 of NC_140965.1, forward strand.
TCTTGTTTTGGTGTCTAACATTGATTTTTTTATTGGGGTCAGTTTACTATTCCAAAGCTCGAATGGAATGCTGGTACTGCGAGTTGGTTTGTAGCTTTGATTTTGTTTTTTGTGGAGGTACGTTTTCAAGATCAGACTCATTCGATATAGGTATTCTTTGGGAATGTTTTGCACATTTGTTTGTGACATATTTGGTGGCCCTCTTCTCCTTCAAGGTATTTGTATTATGCTTCATTTTCTAACTGCTGTATTGTTGTTTCAAGGTAAATTTTTATGTTCTTTTTTGTAGGTTGACTTGTACAAATGTGCACTTGGCACACTTCTCTAATCCAAATTCCATTGATGCTCGGAGGCACCCTGGAATATCCCACACCATATCTTCACATCTGGTATTTCAATATTTTCTTCTGTAATGTTCTTCATTCTTCTGAATGCTGTAATATCAATGTGGTATTAGAGAGCTCCATTGCTTTCTCAATCAGTTTGATAATTTGGGGATTGATTTTGTATATTTGCATGCATTTTATCATGCGTGAATGTGGGACACCATCAAAAGCTTTTTTTAATAGTCTATCTAGGCTGTGGACTATTTGATTCTTCTGGTATTGCAGTTTGAATATGGCCTTGTTTAGCAGTACATGGTCTATTGTTTTGTGGCAGATTCTTGTGCATCCCTTCTATTCTGCCTCGAAGACTCCACTTTACGTGGTGGTACATTGTTTCTGTGACGATTTCTGTTAAAAGTTTTTATGTTGGCTGTTGTTGCCACAAATTGCCCAAACTGCTGCCACAAAGTTGGAAGCACAGGTTCGTCTAAAATATCATTGTACACTGTAGCGTTAAGACTTCCCTTCACTGGAACTACAGAGCCGAGCCCTAACCATGAAAAACAGCCCTAACCATTATTCCTCCTCCACCAAACTTTACAGTTGGCACGATGCATTTGGGCAGGTAGCGTTCTCCTGGCAACCGACAAACCCATATTCGTCCATTAGACTGCCAGATGGTGAAGCATCCTTCATCTCTGAGGAGAACACATTTCCACTGCTCCAGAATCCAATAGCGGTGAACTTTACACCACTCCAACCAACTCTTGGCATTGCACATGGTGATATTAAGCTTGTGTGCGGCTGCTCGACCATGGAAACCCATTTTATGAAGCTTGCGACAAACAGTGTTCATGCTGACGTTGTTTCCAGAGTCAGTTTGGAACTCGGTAGTGAGTGTTGCAACCGACGACAGATGATATTTTCCGCACGAGGTGCTTCAGCACTCGACGGTCCCGTTGTGTGGCCTACCCCTTCGCGGCTGAGCTGTTGTTGCTCCGAGACGTATCCACTTCACAATAGTACTTACAGTTGACCAGGGCAGCTCGAGGAGGGCAGAAATTTGATGAACTGACTTGTTGGAAAGGTGGCATGCTATGACGGTGCCACGTTGAAAGTCACCGAGCTCTTCAGTACGGCCCATTCGGCTGCCAATGTTTGTCTCTGGAGATTGCTTGGCTGTGTGCTTGATATTATACACCTGTCAGCAATGGGTATGGTTGAAATAGCCAAATTCACTAATTAGAAGGGGTGTCTGCATACTTTTGGCCATGTAGTGTATGTCCAGAGATAAGGCCATGTAGTACAGTGGATAAGCTCTCATATTTTAACAAATTGTGCATTTTATGAGAAAGCATGAAATTTCTAGCAGAGTTAGGTCATACCATAATGTTTATTTTCAGATGTGGAGGGGTCAGATTTGACCTCTGAGGGGACAGTGAGAGGTCAAATCCAAGATGGCCGCTAGTCACCCGGGTCTAATGTTCAAACGTCCTTAATTTTGGAACCCGACTGCGCAGAAAAACATTTACGGTGTCATTTCCAACTAAATTGGGGATGCCCATTCATTTGGTGATACCTTTGAGAATGTCAAAATTCAAGGAAATGAATTTAGGTCAAGGTCAAGGTAAAAATTTATCAAAAAATAAGCAATCAGTTGAAATTTGCAAATGAATACCGAGTGGTGTCATTGTGGCAAATTTAGTTATTTAGCCCCTCAGAGGGTGTGCTTGAGGCAGATGTGGCGCAGTTATGTATTGTGTATATCCATGCTTAGACTCGCTGGGTATAGATGCATTATCTGTTGAGTTCTATGTTTTGTTGACCCTTACCAATAAAGAAATCCTGGATATTGACATGTATCTAAGAAGATAGCCGAGATGTAAAATGTGGTATGGTAGTTGGTGCTTTCATTGTGTTTTTGTCTTTCAGAATCTTCTCTCCTGCCGTGGTGATTTCGTCGCAACCATGCCGAAGCGTCACTTCGTGATGGACCCTACCCAACCTTCTAAATCCAAGCCACCCCCAGCACTAACTGAGACATTTGTGTCCTCTGCCAAGTAGTAACACATGAATCTTTGCAGTGTCCTCTCAGATCAACGAAACAGCCCATTGATAGCGGCTATGCATCCCTGGCAGACCTTCTCCAGTTCCACACCCTTCAGCACATGCCAATGGACCTCCACCTGGAGCGATTGGATGATCGAAATGGCATAGAATCCACTCTGAAGGCACACGTGGCTGAGTGGCACAAGAAATGCCAGTGGCACTAAAATTCAACAAAAAGACGTTTGACAAGCAAAGTCGGGGAGAATTGACTACAGGACAACGAAGTACCTCTTCTGTGCACACTCGATCTGCTCACAGCCATCCACAGTCCACAGAGCCTACTTGATTCTTCTGCAATGAGCCTGCTGGTTCTGTAGATCAACCTACAACATCGACACAAATGTGCGGAAGTATGCCCTTGAACTTGAGGACAATGTTCTTTTGGCCAAGCTTGCAGCAGGGGACACGATGGCCATTGAGGCCAGGTACCATCACCACTGTTTGCGTTCACTGTACAACAGAGCCAGGCAGGCTGCACCCAAAGGCAATGGTGGAGATTATTCTTGCCTGCATGGCATAGCCTTTGCTGAGCAAGTGGCATACTTGGAAGACATGAACATTGATGAAGGCAGTGCTCCTGTGTTCAGACTGACAGACATCGCTCAGCTGTACAAGGTCAGACCAGAGCAGCTTGGTCTGACTGGAGCAAAATGGATTCACACCACCAGACTGAAAAACCGACTGCTTCATGCACTTCCTGATCTGAGGGCACATTCACAGGGAAGAGACACAATTCTGAGTTTTGAGAAGGACATTGGACCAGCCCTCATGATGGCCTGTCATCATGACAGTGATGCCATGCACTTAATGCGAGCAGCACAGGTGGTGCGCAAAGAGATCTTTGACTCAAGTTTCTCCTTTGATGGGTCATTCCAGGCAAATTGCCAGCAGTAGGCTGTGCCACCAGCCCTCTTGGCTCGAGTCAACATGATACTCGATGGGGCAAACATCGAGCATCAGACTCAGCTGGTACACACAACCACCACAAAACCTGCCCGAGCAATCTCCCAATTAATGGTGTTCAACAGCGTAAAGCATGCACGGAACGTGGATTCACCAAGTTCAGAACGTCATAGCCGCAGCCGAGAAACTCCACTCCCACTCTATCTGTCCCTCAAGATCCATGCAGGTCCACGAAGTAGAATGCTTTGACACACTGTTCACTCTGTTGACATTAACTAACTCTCTGTTAGAATGTTGACACACTGTTCAATCTGGGATTGTGTTGTTTCCTATGACAGGCTGTTGCAACTCAAATAAGTCATTGCCAATGGTGTCTGCCAGCGCTTTAGAGTGGAAGATGTAGTGTGTCCACCAAACTTGCGTCACGGACTGTTCACAACATGGGCTGTGGACAACATCGACCACAATCCAAGTTCTGCAACACCCAAAGATTCCTTCCACGGCACCGGAATCTCGCTTATGCAGAATCCGTCACACACAAATGACGGAACTGATCGTGGTGTACTCGTGATTAGTCAGTGTGGCTCTTCCACCAGGTCAGTGACACCTCTGCCATCAGCCTACACAATTGTGCCACCTACTGCCCTCAAGACAAAGGACTTTAGTGCGCCGGCTGTACAAGGTCACGCGAGACCTTCCAACCTACTGGCTGCTGCAGCTGCCACAGAAGATGAGTATGCATGGCTCAGCAAAGTCAAGACAGCTGTTGAAAAATCTACCATGGATGGCAGGATATTGTGGTCTGCGTACCACGCTGACATCCCACCTGCAGCAATCAACGCACTATTGCCTCTGTTTCTTGACAACACACACTCAGTGGCAATTATACGGCACTCCATGGACATCGTCAAAGAAGCAGTTCAGAACGTGAACCCTGGTCAGGTTCCTGTCCTTGCTGCTGACCAACCACTGTATGCTCTTGCTAAGGAAATCCAGTGGGTCTGGCCAGCCACTCACGGGGAGAATCATTTTGTGATCATATTCGGTGGTCTACACGTCGAGATGGCTACGTTGAAGTTCCTGGGAGACTGACTGGAAGACAGTAGCTGGACGAACGCCCTGGTACAGGCTGACATCGCAAGTTCCGGAACAGCAAATTCCTTCATACATGCCAGCCATGTCACCAAGACCCGCCATGCACACCAGGTCACAGCTGCAAGCCTTTATACACTCAACAAGCTTACCGTGAAGACTGCACATCCAATGATACTGATGCCATGCAACCTGATAGTCCACCTTTTGAGGAGTGGTGCATACAGCGAACAAAGGCCAGTGTCCACTTTGACTACTGGCTAAAGACCTTGTCATTGGAGCTTCTCTTGCTGCGGTACATCAGGTCTCTTTGTGAAGGTAACTTCCAGCTGTACGTGGAATCCCTGACTCAGATCATGCCATGGATGTTCGCCCTAGATCACACGCACTACTCCAGATGGCTTCCCGTACACATCTGTGACATGACAACTCTCTCTGAAAAACACCAAGATGTCCTATCAGAATTAAAATCTGGGAATTTTGTGGTGCGCAAAACTAGCAACAAGTTCTCTGCCATGGCACTTGACCAGTGCCATGAGCAGAACAATGCAATGGTCAAAGGTTCTGGTGGGGCTATTGGACTGACTGGCAATCCCGGAGCACTCAGACGCTGGATGGTAGCAGGGCCAGAAATTGCAAGGATCGTGACAGAGTTTGAGCAACAGGCCACAAAGCAACAGCATGGTACTGGTGACACTGGACACCATCACCATGATCAGCAACCTGGAGTGCAAGCAGCATTCCTGAAGGGGGTTAAGGCACTTGTGACAGTGCTGGAAGAGATGGGGAATCCATTTCAAGAACACAGTCAAGACCTACTAGTCATTGACACAAGGGACATCGTGGACACCCAAGTGGCTGAAACTGTGAGAAGGATCGATACTCTTGGTGAGGAGAAGTACACAAAGTTTGTGAGAGAAAGGCTGGAACAGTGCACAACACCTATCACACAAACACTTCCAAAGAACAAGTTGCCACTGTTCAGTAGGCCACCGGTCAAGATTAAGTCAAAACAGAAGGCACAGCTCGCAGCACTGAAGAGTGACTGTGGTCTCTTTTTGAGGATGTAAATCTCCTGTCAAACACGAGATGGAGACATGGACAATTTCTTCTCCCATGAAAACCAGGCGGCCCCGCCAGCTCTGTCAACTGGAGGGAAAATTTGGATTGGGGTTAAATCAGATCTACTTCGCTGCCTGGAATGAGGTCTGCTCGAAAAGAATAGTGTGCCTATGGCTGATGCAACAATTCTTGATGGTGCAGCTGTGGTTCAAATGCTAAATCCAGGAACATCAAGAACATTTCAAGAGTATGGAGAAAGAGTGTTTGCACCATACATCTCTGCTCAACTTGAGAAAAGCAGCCGCATCGACCTTGTCTGGGATGTCTACCTACCCGCCAGCCACAAAGCCTCAACAAGACAGAAGAGGGGAAAGGGCACCAGGAAAATAGTGGCTCCTACTGTGATGCCAAAGAACTGGAAGGACTTCCTTCGATGGGATGATAACAAAACCGAATTGTTTGCTTTCCTGTCACATGTAGTTGTTCATCTTCCTCGAGCAGAGGGCAAGGAACTGTATGCAACAGATGGAAGTGGAGTCCTTTGCTCTCCGGCTGAGTCAAACTTGGCCTGCCTTGCCCCATGTTCGCAGGAGGCCGACACTCGTCTACTTCTGCATGTGGCAGATGCTGTGCAAAAGGGGTGTAAGAAGGTGACCATACGTACCGTTGATACTGATGTGGTAGTACTGGCTGTAGCTTCATTCAGCAAGACAGCTCCTAATGAGCTGTGGGTTGCCTTTGGTGTCGGGTCAAGCTTTCGTTACACAGCTGTTCACGAAATGGTTGCCACAATGAATCCAACACAGTGTCTGACTCTCCCAGTCCTTCACACTTTCACCGGGTGTGACACTGGATCTGCATTCGCTGGCAGAGGAAAGAAGACTGCCTGGGAAACTTGGAAGTCTTTCCCAGAGGTGAATGATGCTTTCAATGAACTCCTATGCATGCCAAGTGAGGTCAGTGAAGGATCAATGTTACTGCTGGAGCGATTTGTGGTGCTAATGTATGACCGAACCAGTGAGAGCACGGAAGTGAATCATGCCAGGAAACAGCTCTTCACACAGAAGTCCAGAACTCTAGAGAACATTCCTCCAACCCAGGCAGCACTCAAACAGCACATCAAGCGCACTTGCTACCAGGCCAACTGTTGGAACCAGGCAATGATCCTGGATCCAGAGATGCCAGAGCCATCTGACTGGGGCTGGACAAAGGAAACAACTGGGTGGCAGCTGCTTTGGACCACTCTCCCCGAAGCATCAAAATCGTGCCATGAATTGATCCGCTGTCGCTGTGAGAAAGGATGCACTGGACGGTGCAAATGTGCCAAAGCTGCCCTCAAGTGCACTGCACTGTGCTTCTGTTCTAGAGGCTGTTAGATTTTGATCACTACCATTACCATAATAATCATTGCTATTAATAAAGTATTAAATAGACTAGCAGCATGGGACTATTGTTAATTTTTTTGTATTATTATCCCTATAGTGTCAAAATGGAAGCGAAGTTTCGCTATATTGCATAGGTCCAATCCATTGTCTTTACCAAAAGAATGTCCAAAAGTTTTTAACGTAATTTGACCTTGACCTTGATTGAAATGAATTTCCTTGGCTCCTGGTGATCTCAAAAGTATCACCAAACGAATGGCCATTCCAAACTTAGTTGGAAATGACACCTTAAATGTTTTTTTTACACTGTTTAGTTCCAAAATTAAAGGCGTTTGAACATTAGACCCCGTGGACTGGTGGCCATCTTGGAGTTGACCTCTCACGGTCCTCAGAGGTCAAATCTGACTTCCCTCCACATCTGAAAATAAACCTTATGATATTCACTAACTATGTCAGAAAATTAATGATTTTCTCATAAAACGCACAATTATTGTGCTTATCCGCTGTACTAATGATCTCATGTCTGATATTTAGGGTCTACATCCATTTTTGGGTGGGTAGATAGATCATGTCCAAGGTGAAGTGATCTGGTCTGAAATCAAACTGGTGATATGCGATGAGGTTGTTCGATAAAAGTAAGCATTTCATATCAACAGTGATTACACTGGTCTGCGTCATTTCAGAGGTCTAGGTTTTCTCAACATGCTTTTTGCATGCTGAATTTAGAAATGCATCTCATTTCGCTCAATCAGGTCAAGTTTTTATGCTATCTCAATTTTAAGGAAAAAAATAATCAAAATTTGTTTTTTAATTAGCATTTTTTATATTCAAAATCAGACTTGCATTGACAGAAAATGTACAAACTATATATATATATATATAAAAAATTACCCCCCGTGTGGGGGTAACGGTCATCTCCATAATGTTTTTTACCATCATAATCGATGAACCGTTGCCAGATATCTCCTAAAATGACACTCGATAGATTTTGAAAATGGCGACTTTCACAACTTCCGTGACCTCGTGACCTTGACCCTGACCTCGAACCCGGGAAAAAAATATGTCGTTGGGTATCACTCATCAACCTCTACCCACATACCAAATTTCATCAAGATCGGAAGTAAAAAGTTTTCTTTGTACAGGAAGGTGTTTTTGACCATCTTCCAGGTTACGTGGCGGCTAAACGGGACGAAAATTCAAATCTGTCCGGTTAGATGCAAGATAATATTTTTTACTATCATAAGCAATAAACAGTTGCCGAATATCTTGTAAAATGGCAGACGAGATAGGTTTTGAAAATGGCTATTTTTATAACTTACGTGACCTCGTGACCTTGACCCTGACCTTGAACCCGGACAAAATTTATATCGTTGTGCAACACTCATCGACCTCAACCCACATACTAAGTTTCATCAAGATCAGAAAGAAAAATTGACAGACGTACAGACGGATGGACATTTGGGTCCGGCTTTATTAGGTCATCTCGGTAGAGATAACCAAATGACGCACAAGAACCGTTAATGTGAAATTCAACATTAAAAAGACGAAGGAAAACAGCGACTGAAGTTGGGTGTTGCCAGAAACAACGATTTATCTATATTTCTCTGAAATTGAAATGAAAGTAATTGAGAAGGCACTTTCTTCCACATTAAGTGTACTTGTGTATCATTATATGTATAGTTTGTACATTTTCTGTAAATGTAAGTCTGATTTTGAATTTTAAAAAATGCTAATTAAAAAAACAAAAATTTTGATTTTTTTTTTCCTTAAAATTGAGATAGCATCATAAAAACTTGACCTGATTGAGCAAAATTAGATACATTTCTGAATTCAGCATGCAAAAAACATATAAGAACCATTGAGAAAACCTGGAGCTCTGAAAGAAATATTTCAAATGCAGCCCAGTGTTATTGATCCCATGACCATGCTCATAAATGTAAGCAAACAGGTCTACAGTTAAAGGGAACGGTTGTTGAACCTTTTTTTAATAACGCAATGATGTTTTCTGACTTCCAAGTAGATGGAGGTTGAGCTAGGGCAATACGTGAGCGACCAAGAGCAATACTGATGTCATCCAGTCCAGTAGCAGAGTCAGACTTGAGGGTTCCTCAAACCTCTTCCACCAAATCAAGTGCAAAAGATAGACAGAGTCCGGCAGTAGTTGGGTGTGAATGGGAATTGTGAGCATAGAGATGACGGATTGGAGACAAAATTTGAGGCATTCGGCCTTCTCACAAACAGAAAAGCAGTGCTGCCACTTGAAGCGATGGAAGGGGTGGCGTGGGAGCATACACCAGAGACAGACTTAACTTGAGAGTACATAGAACACCCTACCCCATGCAGTGTTGAGAAAAAGGACATGGGAAGCACAATCTATATTTCCTACAAGCCACGATTTTATCTGAATCTAGATATTCCCCAATGCTGAGAACGTGAGCGGAAACTTTGTTTAGTCAAGATGGCATCAAATGGCATAACAATTTGTCCAAGTACTGTTAAACTGGAGGTTTTTGGAAGTGCCAAAAAGGCGATTTGTGTTCTTTAGTGTTCAAGTACATAATTCACTTGAAATAAAAAGTTTTAATTTATTTTTTCTACAGCCATTTAAAAAAACATTTTTGGAAGTTTACCACTGTTGATGCACGTCTTTTACACCACCTCACGAGTCCCCCACCAGTTTCACCAGAGGGGACTATAGATTTGCTCTCTGAAAAACCACACGTTGGATGGACAGACAGACCTTTCCCATAGTCTTTACCATATTCAACTGAAACTTGGTACATGGCTTTATTATATGTTGGAGAATAAGTTCGAGTTTCAGGGTGTTGCATCAATTTTTCAGTGTTGTGCCCAATATCACATCGGTTGGGGACATGTATTGTAAAGCAATTCTCACTCTTGATCAACATGTTATATTAGTTGTTCATGTCCATGTGTCCTTTATGACATCCCTATTCAGAGTGAGCTTGCTGTTTGGAATGATTTTCAATTTTGTTTGATTGCCAGACAGATGAAAAGAATTACCTTACTGCTTACATCGTACACATGCACAATCAGGATGGGATTCCCATACAATTAGCCAAATTCAGAGGCCAAAGCACTACTGAACTGCAGGTTCGTGTTCCGATTCATGTTCCACGGCATTCAAAATATAAAATTTAACTAAAATCAAGTAGTTCCTCAATTATAGACTGACGTTTGGCAACGGACACAGAATAAAACAATTGCTTTTAACCCAGCCGTGTGCTTTGCATGTGCGGTAACAAGACACCACCACATTTTAAGAGGAGAGACAAGTTTGAAAGTTCATTATCGAGGTTAGACAGATGTTGTTTTCTGGCTCTCCTGTGATTGGGAACACACTTGTGGGCTTTGTGAAATGATACGAGATTGCCTTCGGTTGGATATGCTTTCCAGGAGGAGAATGCACATTGTTTTGAGGCAACTGTCTCACCACAGGATTCAGTTTTTTATTATCTTGCCAAAACAAAGTTTTTGCAAGATATGTTAGTCAGCTTGTATGTTTTTTTTTTGTCTGTAATCACATATAAAAAATTCTGCAGAGCACAGTTATCATTGGAAATTTTTGTAACTTCACATATCAGAGGCCTATAGAGGTCCCTTTCAGTGCACAAAATTTTGAAGGTCAAGGTCAAAGGTCAAGGTCACTTTGTCGCAAATCAGGGGAGTCGACGAAACCCTTATTTTTTGAGTAATTTTGATCGGATCGTCTTCAAACTTCATGGGAATATAGTCCATGGTCTGGCGCTCAGCGGATTAATTTTTGGTGGCGATTGGCCTTGACCTTCATGGTTAGCGCCTCAGGTCAAACATATTTGACCCCAAGGTCAAATTTTCAAGTTTTAGGAACAATATCGTGTAGTACCTCAAATTGAACACCTCGATGAGTGCTTTCTAGATATGTCAAGCTTGAGACATTATGACGTCATTTGGTGACGTTATGAGGCAAAAGCATATTTTTCATGGTTACTCTGTAGAATGATTCTCATCGGAATCTCTCGTAGGCAGATATTCTTCAAGGAGTCGCTCCTGGTGGATAGCAGCTCTGTTCACCTCAGTGTGACCTTAAAGAAGTCACACGTGGTCACCTTTTGGCAAGATACGGGTTACCCTGCGGGTGACATTGGTTTTTTATTTTATTATTTTTGTATACCTTGTGAAGGCTCGTATGAGAGCCAACACACAACACACATCAAGGGGGGCATAAGACAAGGGGGGCATAAGACAAGAGGGGCGGGAGTGGGAAGGACAAAACATTGGGAACAGCGACATTAGGAGATCTATGGAAGGGAAAAGGATGGGTTGGGGAACATGGAGTATACAAGATGGATATACAGGGACTTTCAGGAAGGAAAGCAGGGAATTTGAAGGAGGTGGGTTCGGGATGGATTAACGGGGGTAGAAAAGATCGAGGATTTGGATGGGGGACGACAAGAGGTGGTGGTGAACAGCTGTTTTGAAGGCCTGGAGTGAAGAATGGGAGTGAACAGAGTGAGGGAGTGTATTCCAAAGGCAGGGAAAAAGAGGAATGAAAGAGTAAAGGTGAGCAGCGATTCGTGATTTTGGTAGTTTCACCAGAAGGGGGTTGCTGGTGGAACTTGAGTACCCTGTGGAAATATGGTGGGGACAAATCGCAGACAGAGCGGGGGGGGGGGTGAGAGCAGATAGGAGACAGCAGAAGACAGAAACACCACTGACCGAACTGCCTGCGGTGAGAGAGTGAGAGGCCCAAAGACTGAGTATCAAGATACCTCATCGTGGGAGATACCAATGATCCAAAATGCATGGGCGAAGGGTGAAGGATGGGTATGATAAATGAAGACGAGATGGGATTCTATGACCAAGAGTGAGCAGGTTTCTGTGCAAGAATTGCCAGGCTGAGTTAACATCAGGGGCAGTTGATTATAGGAAAGAAATCCTGAAGTGAAATGTCTGCTTGCAGTCCCTGCCAGTTTGCATGAGTGAACTGCCAGACAGCATCGCTGAGGCAGCTCTCTGAAAATAGTGAGAAATGTTGACCTTTGCAAGCACATGATCAGATGAACCAAGTGGAGCAGAGGAAAAGGAGGAGATATTAGCAGGGAAGTTGGTCATCACCAAGTCCAGAAGAGAGGATTTGCCATTGATAGAAAT
>NC_140965.1:49650664-49720664 GCF_056783735.1 Eptatretus burgeri
TATGTTAGTCAGATTGTATGTTTTTTTTTTTTTGTCTGTAATCACGTATAAAAAATTCTGCAGAGCACAATTATCATTGGAAATTTTTGCAACTTCGCATATCAGAGGCCTATAGAGGTCCCTTTCAGTGCACAAAATTTTGAAGGTCAAGGTCACTTTGTCGCAAATCAGGGGAGTCGACGAAACCCTTATTTTTTGAGTCATTTTGATCGGATAGTCTTCAAACTTCATGGGAATATAGTTCATGGTCTGGCGCTCAGCTGATTAATTTTTGGTGGCGATTGGCCTTGACCTTCATGGTTAGCGCCTCAGGTCAAACATATTTGACCCCAAGGTCAAATTTTCAAGTTTTCGGAACCATATCGTGTAGTAGCTCAAATTGAACACCTCGATAAGTGCTTTCTAGATATGTCAAGCTTGAGACATTATGACGTCATTTGGTGACGTTACGAGGCAAAAGCATATTTTTCATGGTCACTCTGCAGAACGATTCTCATCGGAATCTCTCGTAGGCAGATATTCCTCAAGGAGTCGCTCCTGGTGGATAGCAGCTCTGTTCACCTCAGTGTGACCTTAAAGAAGTCACACGTGGTCACCTTTTGGCAAGATACGGGTCACCCTGCGGATGACATTGGTTTTTTATCCCCCCCCCCCACTCATGAATCACTAACTTCCAGGAACCTGTCCCCCTATTTTCCAATGAAACAATGCCCTGCAAATAGCAGGGTCCAACTATTTTATAACATGTTCCCAAGGAACTTGGATGCAGGAAGAGGCCTTTTATCCTCTCAAAGCCTGGTTCATCATTACCAACCTATGGTTGTTTGTCCGTGCTCGATCACTTTTAATACTGCGTATCAAGAAAGGAAGCACCACGTACCATTTTTGAAGTCTTTGGTATGACTCAGTCAGCGTTCAAACCACCTACCTCCCACATTCAGCGCGGACGCTCTAACCATTAAGCCAATGAGGTTGGCATTCTCTGGGAAGTCGCCCTGCAGCCCGTCTTCATTCTCTGTTCTTTCTTCCAAATTACCTTCATCTTTGTTGGATTTCCTTGCATTCAAGCTTATCTTTTTTATCTGAGTGTTGAATTTTAAGCAAGGCTTGAGGCCATAGAACGAGACATTTTTGTTTCCTTTTCTGGGTTTTGAATCAAATCTTGCAAGGGGATCATTTGAAATTGTGCACACAGAGGCTCCGGATTGATTACTGAATATTTATTATGCATCTTTGTGTTTGTGGTGTAAAAATGGGGTTGGGGTTCAGTTATTCGAAGATATAGACCACCACACCATGCCTCCATTTGTGTTCATGTAGTTTTTTTTTTTAACGCTCTACCCATGTTGAGGACATGTGAATAGCGATAAGTATTTCTATTTGTTCATGTGCTTCTGGGAGAGGGCGGTGCAACCATTATCAGATAAAGGAAGTTAAAGATGTCCTGTCATGTGTCTCACAAGTCGAACAGAATGAAGCTGGACGAGTGAGGGGGGTTGATGCAGCATATTTCCCTCCCGCACAGGAAGGGAGAAGGCTCCTCCCCCACAGTTGTCCAGAGTTGGGGGAAGGGGGTATGGGGGAGGCCAGCTTCAGACCATGATTGGGGGGTACATCTGGGTTGCCCCATCGGTTCACTGTTCCCAGGGTCGAGCAATCCCCTGCGGCCGGTGATTGGTCAGAGTGAATTCCTGCTTAGAAGAGGCTGTGCTCTCCCGTCACTTGCTCTGGACATTCTCTTCATGCTGGGAAATGATAATGCTGTCTTTGCTGGATGGTCTGCCCTCAAATCCTGCATTGCAATACTTGCCTCAACTGCTCACAGCATTCTGACATAACTTCACGTGGTCATACCCTAAGACCTAGTCAGATGAGACTGCCGACACCAAACTCCGTGGCACTATCATTCTCTCCTGGTAATGGAGAGGACAAAGGGAACACAACATCGCCAAACCCAACCTACTACTTATAAACGTTGAAAAAATCATGGATAATATGGACAAGGTTTAAGAATTGGTTGCATGGCTCCGATATGTCTTGGCAAGTAGAATACACATCACATTCGATTCAAATAGCTGAATTGGAATCAAGATGGTGAAATTCGACTGTTGGGTGCAAAACTAAAGTTTCACAAGTTTCAAAAAACAAATCAAAATGGCATAAACCACGAGTTGAGTTGGCAGCCAGGTTGGCATGATCGTGAAACATCCACTTGTATATATTCACACTCACTCCACATGGCAATTATTTACACCCTAACACTTCAAGCCATGTGTACAAACTCCCCATAAGTCTGAGACCAATATAGGACAAAACAATTATTGCACATCACACTAACTGGTTTTAAATTTTTTTTTTGAGTGTTGAAGGCTCCAGTCATGGACTAAATAGTCCTCATCGAGGCCAGGCCTTAAATAAAGAAAAATACAAGAGAGACTGCAAAGTGAGGAGTGAAAATGAGTGAGTAAGAAAAGTGTGTGATGTTTGTTTGCAAGAAAGATATTAAAGCTCGCCCGGTAGCTCGAGTTTGAGCGAGACAGAAAGTAAGACCAGCAATCCTGACACGGAGAGTGTAAGATGGTTCCGGGCACCACTTTAATGCTCCCAAGTCAGAATGGTAGTACTACCATGAGCAGTTGCTGAATACAACCAACTACCTAATTGTGGGCATTCAAAAATTTCAGGAAAGCAAAGCTTTTTCATAGTTCTGTACATGAGCGAAACAGATAAGTTGCACTCACCTGTGTCATGTTTCTGGTGCTGTGGTTGCATGCTGGTCGTATGCACACATCTGAAGGTCTGTTGAAAACAATTAAAAATATATATGTAGGACATTGTGCACTGAGAACCGTTATAATTCCATATGGATTCATCATTTGAAAGCATACCTGTCTCGTTTCTACAAGAGACTTTTATAAACATAGGGGCAATACCCCTGGGTGCTCAACTAGTAGAATAATGATACTGAGGAAAAAGTCAACGTGGTAATCAGCAAAATGTACCAATGTTATAGGAAATACCCATTTTGGAGGGCAACCTCTCCCCCCACCCCACCCCACGCCCCCCCCCCACCACCACAAACCTCCAGAGACCCCAATAATTTAAATAGCGTGAACAAACTTTGGTACATCACGGGTGATGTAGGTTGTGGTCAAGTTTCATCAAAACAGTGTGCAGCTTCAGAGAAGAAGTTTCAAGTGTTTGTGGATGGATGACACGTCATCCCATAAACTCCCGGGAACTACGTTCCAGGTGAGCAATAATGGTGATCAATTACAATTCAGAATGCATTGCCAATTACAAAGTAGCATACATTGCTTTTACCAACCATAGTTGTTAAAAGAAATGCCTTCTCTACTCAAAAGCAAAAGAAAATCAAACACATCACAGATTAATGAGAAATTCAATCACAGTTTGAAACAGAAGCCAGTAGCAGGTTTTAAAAATCAATACAATTAAAAAAGCCATCATCCACCACCCCAACCTCAAATCAGCACAACTGCCAGTCGCTGGGGAATCCTCCGTCGTGCAAAGTCCTTCCTTGGCCCACCTGAGCTCCTGACCACATACAATGATTTCGTCCACAGCCTGATGGAGTAGTGCTCCCCACACTGGGCTGGTGCTCCTGCCTCTCACCTTTCTCGACTTCACGCTGTGGAAACCAAGGCATTTAGGATCATTGGTATCTGCTGCGATTAGGCTGAGTCTTTGGGCCTCTCACTCTCTCACTGCAGGCAGCTTGGTGGTCTTTCTGTCTTCTACCATCTCCTCTCCAGTCTTGCCTCCCTCCTCCCGCTCTGTCTGCGATATGTCCCTGCCATATTTCCGCAGGGCGCTCAAGGTCCGCCAACAACCCCCTTCTGGTAAAACTACCAAAATCACAAATCACTGCGCACCTTCACTCTTTCATTCCTCTTTTCCCACCTTTGGAATAATCTCCCACACTCTTCAATCCCATTCTTCCCTCCAGGCCTTCAAAACAGTTATTCACCACCACCTCTTATCTTCCCCCATCCAAAACCTCGATCTTTTCCACCCCCGTTAATCCACCCCAAACCCACCTCCTTCAAATTACCTGCTTTCCTTCCTGAAACTGGGTTGGGCAAATCGGGGTATTTTTTTGAAACGGGTGTTTTTTATGACCAAATTACATGCTGAGAACGAATATGACAACGAAATTTGCCTGTGACAATGTTTTCGGTCAGTAAATTCGGAAAATTCAAAATGGCGGCCAAAAATGAGATTTTTTCTTCTATATCTGCATTTTCTCCTCCACCACAATTCAAAAAAGTTAAATAGTACGTTTTTGAGCACGCTGATCACGATTCTGAAGGCCAAATAGTCGGAAAATGCACAAAAACAAACCAATGCTTTTTTCAATGATTTCAATGGGATTTTTGGAACAAACATCATGTAAACATGTAACCAGATCAACTCAGTTCAGAAAACTCAGTAACAGTTCGTCAATGTTGGACATGATGACTGATTCCGGTTTGATAGCATTCCTAATGGATTGCTTGAGTTCCATTGTAGTGAATTTCTGCATTTTGTATGCCCCCTCCACTTTCACTCTCCTCCTTTGCCTGATGTCCGGAGCTGTAGTGCACCGGAGGAATTTGATTTCAGCTATTAGCTGTTTCTCTGTTAGTTCGTTCACAAGATTCAGTGAATCCGGTGTGAGGGGTCCACTATGGAGCTTGCACTCATCTAAAATTTTCAGAGTCTTTCCAGCTTTTTTCCTTTTCAGCTCCTCTTTTTTTTCAGCAGGGCAAGTATCTTTGTTACTTTCACAGTAGACAAGAAATTGGCTTCGATCTCTCTGGCGTCGTCTGTGGCATCCGACGTGGTGCCCATTTCCATTCACGCATACGGTCTTCTTCGCTCAATCGCTGGAAGCATGGGTCTACAAGGAGTCGATTCACTGAAATGATGTTCTTTTGCTCGTGGCATTTGACGGACTCGACCCACCACTGATCGCAATTCTATTGTCCAACTTGGCGAAATCACCTTCCGCGCCGAGATTCGTTATTGGAGCGTACTGCAGTTTTGTCTCGTCGGTGCTGGTATCTCCACTGAAGAACAAAACTTCTGCCAACTGTCTCTCAACAGTTGCAATCACTTTATTGAGGACTGCCCCGTACAGTTTTTTTTCTGTCCCGTGGAATCACCACTACACTCTCGCTGCTTAGCTTTCACCTCTGGAAATTTTTGTTTTTGCCGGTCGTCTTCATCGATTTGCTCCGCTGTGCTGTATGGTCGGAGGACGACTAGTATCAGTTGGTGTTGGGTAAATCTCATCAAAAGCTGCTTCAGAAATTGCAGATTCACAACTCGAGTCTTCTTCTGAAAACGATAGTCACCTCATTGAAGTTCCCTCTCCAAGCCTTTGCTCATTCTCCTTCTTTTTTCTAGCGACCTTTGTCTTTTCTCTCGTCTGTTTTTCTGCTTCAACCAGGACACAGACACCGCCGAGCAACACGAGAACTTGAATGTACCATGACAGTTATCATCATAGAATCTGTCGTCGTTCGCCGTCATTTTCACTTGATATTTCTCTTCGAGCTTTCGCTGATACTCTGCATCCTTAGTTCTTGTATCGTAGGCCTTGGTCGTCATCATTTCATTAAATTTTCGGACGTTCTTCCACCAACCATCAGTCTTGTTGAATTTCGTACTCTCGCTTTGCTTGCAGAAGATTTTGAACTGGTCGTACAAGTCCTTCAACTTACGAGCGACACTATTCTCATGGAGTGGGTAAACATTCATATGTATCCATATCTCGCAGAGTTCATTAGAAACGGTTTTACATGCCTCCTCAGCAGACATCTGGCGTTGGCCAGGGCCAGCCTTTTTTAGACAAATACATTATCCGACAAATCACAGCTTGGCCAGAGGGTAGCCTGGATCCGCAGACGATATCTTTGTTCTCTTGATACACCACATCATCCAATCTTTTCTTCACCCTGTGGCTGCGCATTGTCCATTGTATTCCTTTTTCCCATGACTATCGATTAATCTGAAAATAGATGCAGTAACATACTTGAAGAACAATGAATATGCTCCCCAGACCACTAAAAACAAGCGGAAAGTCCACAAAACAGGCGTCAAAAACTGTCAAACTGCACGATACAAGGAAACTATAGCACCTGCAATGAATACAACGGTAAATTGGGATTCTTCGACCCTGAAAACAGAAGAAATAGCACATTCGGTGTAGTGGTGGATCTTTCAATGGTTGGCGATGCCAAAAATTCGAGGTTTTCGGCCGCCATTCTGAATTTTTGGGATTTACCAACCGAAAACATCATCGCAGCCAATTTTTTTTACTCGAATTCGTGTTCAGTGGACAATTTGGCCAAGGAAATCACTCGTTTTCCTCGAATTTTGCAAAAAAAATGCATTATTCGCACAACCCTACTTGAGTGAAAGTCCCTGTGATGTCCATCTTGTATGCTTCGTGTTCCCCATCCCATCCCTTCCACAGATCTCCTAATGTCTCTGTTCCCCACCGTTTCGTCCTTCCGTCTCCCACCCCTGTCTCATAACCCCCCCCCCAACCGCCGTGTATTGTGGGTTTGCTCTCATATGAGCCTCGACGATGTATACAAAAAAAAAACTGACGTGCCATTACAATGTGAAGAGATTATAGCAATACCAACAACATCAGCCAAACCTGACCTGAGCTCGGATGAGGGTAACTCTGGGCTCGGGCTGGCCCGAGACTCCCCGTTAGATAGAGCTTCTCTGGGGAAATCTCCATGCGTAACTCCATTGGCTTGCGTTACGACAATGCTCCTCAAACAGTTTTTCTCATCACAGGCCAAGGAACCAGAAGCGTTTCCATCACTAACACAATTATTTTGCCTGGAGAAAACAAACAAACAACAGTAAAACAAAAGCTTGTGCTATACATAGAAATGGAGATAAAATAAAAGGTGTTGGAGTTCAAGTTTAGAAGAAGGGGTTGAATGTGTTTTCTTCATCAGCTCAAAAAGATAAAGAAACACATTTAAGATGCCTTTCAGTTCTCAAGATATACAAACATTTAAAAAGAAATGAGAAAAACAAAATTTGAGTGGAAAATATAATAAACCAATGTCATCCGCAGGGTGACCCGTATCTTGCCAAAAGGTGACCACGTGTAAGTTATTTAAGGTCACACTGAGGTGAACAGAGCTGCTATCCACCAGGAGCGACTCCTTGAGGAATATCTGCCTACGAGAGATTCCGATGAGAATCGTTCTGCAGAGTAACCATGAAAAATATGCTTTTGCCTCATAACGTCACCAAATGACGTCATAATGTCTCAAGCTTGACATATCTAGAAAGCACTCATTGAGGTGTTCAATTTGAGGTACTACACGATATGGTTCCTAAAACTTGAAAATTTGACCTTGGGGTCAAATATGTTTGACCTAAGGTGCTAACCATGAAGGTCAAGGCCAATCGCCACCAAAAATTAATCAGCTGAGCACCAGACCATGAACGATATTCCCATGAAGTTTGAAGACGATCCGATCAAAATTACTCAAAAAATAAGGGTTTCGTCGACTCCCCTGATTTGCGACAAAGTGACCTTGACCTTTGACCTTGACCTTCAAAATTTTGTGCACTGAAAGGGACCTCTATAGGCCTCTGATATGCGAAGTTACAAAAATTTCCAATGATAACTGTGCTCTGCAGAATTTTTTTATATGTGATTACAGACAAACTGACAAACAAACAAAAAAAAAAAAAAAACATACATGCTGACTAACATATCTTGCAAAAACTTCATTTTGGCAAGATAATAAAATACCAACAAGATATTTAACACATCCAGCCATCCTCTTCCAACTCACTGCACAACCCCACCAACCCCTCCCATCCCCACCAAAAAGAAGAAGAAGAAAAAAAGTAGTAGATTCAAAGGTGATGAGCAAACCAAACAACCCACTCTGGAGCTTGAAGCCATTTCTCCAACAGTGAAAAAAAGTGAATGGAGGGCTTAACACCATCATCCCATCCCATCCACATCCAACAAAACACAGCCATGGTAAAGGAGGAATTACAAATTTTTCAAAGGCAACAATTTAAGGCAAAGGGGAGGTCCTGTGGCAAACAGCACCTGGCCTGAACGGGTGGCCGTGTACGGTTACAACGCTCTGTGGCTGGATGCGGTGAGGGGGTTACACCTTTCACCAACTCCTGCAAAAGCTTTTGCTCATATTCTTGATGTTTCCCCGCCTGAAAAGCATGCCGGGAATAAAGCACACTCAAAATAAATAAATAATGTATGAAAGAATGTTAGTAATTCTCAAAGTTAAGCAAAACACACACAAAAAACAAAAGTCTAAAAGGTCCTCTAAAAGGTCCACAAACAAAAAGTGTTGGTACCTGCATGTCTTCCTTTGTAAAGCTTGCTGCTTCATCACCGAGCTCATGCAAATACATACAGTCTCCTTTTGGACACTGTGTGCCTTTCAGGAAAAAGCTACAGTACTTTGTCGTTCCTAGAGATGCCTGTGAGAAGAGCAGAAGGAATTGTGTTGAGATGGATGACAGTTATCATAGCATACAATAGTACACCATTAAAAATATTATTAAAACATTAAAAAAAAAAGGAAAACAGAATAAACGCAGTTTCTGTATTATGTTTAATGAGGAAGTTCTGCCATTAATGACATTTATGCAAGGACATCCATGTTGCCTTTTGGGGACATCAGTTTGATGCTGGTTGATGTGACCTGAAGACCCATTCCGTAAACAATAAGAGGTGAATAAAAGTAGGCAGTGTTAGAATGTGAAAATGAACAAGACTTCATAGTTAAGCTATAGACTTCATAGAACACCTTACTCCATGCAGTGTTGAGAAAAAGGACATGGGACAGAGGAGGAGGATGAGAACATCAATAAGCAGCAGATAATAAGCTCAAAGTTTCACCACCCAGAATGCGAGTGTCAAATGTGGTTGGTCGAAACGACGCACAATTTTGCAAAAGTACTGCTAAACTGAAGATCATATTTGCTTTGTTAATGAACTTTGAATAACAGGTGTAATGGTAAACATATGAAGCTGATGAGTCAAACTGAACAGTCCAGAGTCGACGATGCTCCACTGACGTGTTTTTTTTTTTTGTTTTTTTTAATCACCAGAGGTTTATCCATGCATTTGCGCTCTTACACACCTTCTGCAAATAAAACTCTTCTCAGAGAAACTGATGATGTTTGAACGATCTTTGGAGAAAAAAAAAATGATGGCCCAAAGAGACGGATTTTTTTTTTCGACAAAGCTCAGTCATCGCATCACCAGATGCCACCATTTTGTCTGAATCTTCCCATTACTCCACCCTCAGAACACATGGTAAATTTGATTGGTTGAGACGGCATAAAAAATTTGGCCAACTACTGATAAACTGGAGGTTTTGGGAAGTGTAAACAAAGGGATTTGTGTTCTACAGACAGTGTTCAAGTATATAATTCAATCTAAATAAAATAAAAGTTTTAAAAGCTGAAGGGAAAACAAACAAACAAACAAAAACAAACTATTCAGAAGTTACCACCTTATTCAAAACGTTTACTTATTTATGTGTCCCTGTTGTTTGTGAACTTTATGATATCCCTAAAAGCAGCAAGTTTCCTGTTTGGAATGATTTTCAATTTTGTTTCACTGCCAGACAAACAGAGACTGAAGCAATCGCTTAACTGCACTGTGCGCATGCGCACTCGGAACGAAACGCTGTATAATTTGCCAAATTCAGAGCTAAAGCTAAACTGTAGGTTTGTGTTTAACAGTGCAAACGAGAAGGGCACTCGGTAGAGCGCATACCTCTGCCCTGCATTGGCCGATACATTTTTTTTTATAATCATGCTATATTGTTGTGGGGCCGGGTATCGGTGGCGAGCACGACCACTCGGGGGAGCAGTAGAGTCGGCTCCACTGAACACACCGGAATTTAGGTCGTGACCCTCGGATAAGTCGGAAGGTACGGGTCCCTTACAGGACCATGAATCGCCAATAATTTGACCGCGTGGAGTCGGGTTAATTGCAAACTTCAATATACCTAAATACCCACGCAGTCCAACTACCGGGGAACCACACCCTCGGCAGGTCTCGAGCGGAACCGTGTGTAACCCGAGCGGATGGTTACCGAGGTCCGTCAGTCCAAATGCACAATTACGGCAGCAACGGCCTTCCTAATCCCCAATACGCACCGTGGCAAACCAATGTAGATGTGGTGTCCGAGGCGCAGCGGAACATGGAGGGCGAGAGCGTAGCAGTAACTCCACCTTATTGCGCGTCCGAATGTACATCACTGCCACCCCTAGCGCGCGAGTCATGAAATACGAAAACCCAATCACGTGATACAGCACACTCCTCCCCTCGTAAAATGACAATTCCAATGATGAAATGACAATTATAACATGACCAAACGAAACCAATCAATAATAAAAATTCTCCAAGTACCGCGGCCGTCTCCTGACCCGCCTCGGACGGGCAGCGACGCCAGACGGCCCAGACTCAGACGCCTCCCGGCTTGGTCGAGGTGACACCCTCGCCGGACTTTCCCCATCCGCAACAACAACCGCCCCCGGCCGACAAGCTTGCTCGTTGTCCTCGGGCAGGACTGAATCAGGTGAACACCTCGTGGGCGGCGGCACGTCCGGACCTGGCGATACAACGTCTGGCCACGGCGACATTACAGGTGGGGGTCCAACATCGCTTGGCACGGGGGGGGGGGGTGACGCTGAACAGCGATCATGCATTTGGTCCACGTGCCGCTTCCACACCTCCCCATCAGTCCGCACCATGCAATTCGCCGGCCCCAGTACCACAGAGACCACAGCCGGCACCCATTTGGACCCGTGAAAATAATCGCGCACCATTACCCGCTGTCCCACATCAAAACCGCGCAGCAGCATCGGGCACGACACCGCCCCACTCACCGATACTCCAGGTCGCAGCAAATCCAGCCTGGACCGCAATGCCCGTCCATAGAGACGAATGGCAGGAGAATCGCCGGTGACAGGATGAATAGCGTTCCTGTATTGGAGCAAAAAGACATCGACCACCGTCTGCACAGGTGCAACACCCCCCCCACCCCCCCTGCGCAAAGCCCGTTTCAACATTTTAACAAACGACTCCGCTTGCCCATTCGTTGCAGGATGATACGGTGCGGACCTCAGATGTCGAATACCATTTTGACGCATAAACTCATCAAATACACCTGCGATGAACTGCCGACCGTTATCAGAGACCAGTACCTCGGGTAACCCTTTATTAGCAAAGATCGTCGGCAGTTTTTCTACTGTCATGTTCGCTGATGTATGCTGCATTACTACAACCTCTGGCCATTTAGAGAATGCATCGATCACAATCAAAAACATTTTGCCATTAACCAGCCCCGCAAAATCCACATGGACCCTCTGCCAGGCCCTGTCTGGGGTAGGTCATAGTCCTGAAGCTTGACGCGGGTTATCAGCATCTGTTTTACACGTGGTGCAACGCTTAACCAACTATTCAATGTCTTTGTCCAACCCCGGCCACCACAACAGGCTACGAGCAAGACTCTTGGTCTTCACGACGCCAAGGTGACTGACATGCAGTTCTTCCAAACACCGCTGCCTGTACTTCGGTGGAACCACCGCCCTCATTCACCACATAACGCACCGTTGAACCAACGACAGCTCCAATGCATGCGACGCGAAAGGCTGAAATGCCGGCGTTGAAGGTAGATCGCTCCAATTCCCCGTAGAAATCGCCTGGACGACATGGGCGAGCACTGGATCATGAGCCGATTCCACCGCGACCTGTTTGGCCATGATCGGCCCGCTTTGGACCTGGCCCAGCGCGAACACATCAACCCGGTCTGCCGACTCAGACGCAGCTGGACCCTCCGCGGAAGGCAAGCGCGAGAGCCCGTCACGGTTCGCATGCTTTTCGGTGCTCCGGAACTGAATATCGTAATTTTACCCAGCAAGAAACAGACACCACCACTGTATCCGCTACCACCGGTATCCCGCGCTCGGGTCTCAGGATGAATTGAAGTGGTTTGTGATCCGTCTGCAAAGTGAAATGCCGCCCCAGCAGGAATTGATGAAACCTCCGCACACCTCAGATGAGGCTGAGAGCCTCGCGCTCGATCTGGGCATATTCCCGCTCTGCTGCGGACAGGGTCCGGGATGCAAAACAAACAGGCCGCTAGGAACCATCGTCCATCCTGTGGGAGAGCACTGCCCCGATGCCATATGCAGAGCTGTCGCATGCCAATAAGAGTGGACGCGCAGGCTCGTAGTGCACGAGGACCGTATCCTCTGTGAGCAGCCGCTTGACGCGGTCGAACGCCGCCTGGTGTGCAGGCCCCCAGGCCCAGCGCTCGTCCTTCCTGAGCAACCGCGTTAACGGCGCAAGCTGTGAGCTGAGCCCGCGCACAAACCTCTGGTAATACTGGGCCATACCAATGAACGAGCGCAGCTGCGTCTTGTCGCGAGGCGGTGGCATGTGCTGAATCGCCTCCACCTTCCAAGGGCCTTTCAACAGCCCCTCCGGCGTGATGACGTGCCCGAGGTATTCCAAGCGCTGCTTGAAGAATGCGCACTTGTCTCTGTTCAAGCGCAGGCCGCACGCTTCTAGCTTCGTCAGCACTTGGGCAATGTTCGCAAGATGCTCGTCCGCCGTTTTCCCTGCAATGAGCACATCGTCCAGGTAGGTTTTTGCAGGCAGGCCAATGCAAGCCTGATCCATGGCTTTCTGCCACAAGGCCGGGGCCGAAGCAATTCCAAAACAGAGTCGGGTATATCGATAGAGTCCTTGACACGTGTTGATTGTCAAAAGGTCGCTACTCCCGGGATCCATCGGCAGGTGAAAATATGCATCACGCAGATCAAGCTTCGTGAAGTATTGACTCCCCGCCAATCGTGCATATATTTCATCGATTGACGGCAGTGGATATTGCTCCACGCTGAGCCCCGGGTTAACCGTGGACTTGAAGTCCCCGCACAATCGGACGTCTCCATTCCGTTTCAGCACCGTGACGACCGGGGTGGCCCAATCTGAGTATGACACTCGTTCGATCACTCCACAGGCCTCCAGCCTATCCAGTTCACCCTTGACCTTGTCCTGCAGGGCATACGGCACCGGTCGTGGTTTACAAAAACGAGGAACACCCCCTCCTTCAGGAAGAGCTTAGCCTCCATGCCCTTGAGTTTCCCAAGGTCGTCGCAAAACAAACCTTGATGTCTTTGCAGAATCTTCTCCAACTGATCCTCCCATCGGCTCGGCACGGGTTGCACAAGGTGAACGGCGGCCCAGTCTAGCCTGATGTGGGTCAGCCAATCTCGGCCTAGGAGAGACGGACCCCTCCCCCGCACGACGTACAACGGAAGCGAGGTGACCTGGCCTTGGTACCGCACAGACACGTCTGCCATCCCGACTGGCATTATCTTCTCGCGGGTTTACGTGAACAGTGTGAGGTCGGACCTGATAAGCTTCAGGTCGTTGAGTCTACGTGCGCTCGCGACACCACGTGGGCCCCCGGGCCATCTGGCATGCTGCGGCCGGCGATGGTCCGAACATCTCCGAGAGTCTGCTCGACAGCTGCAGCAGTGTCGATCGCCGAGGTAAATGTAATGGCTTCACCTTTCAGCCGTAGAACTACCGAAACCATTTTCGCATGTTGCAAACCAGAAATAAAACGATCTCTGAGCCGAGCTGGACGCTCCTCTGCCGTGAACTTGCAGGCCACGGAAGAATGCTTAATCCGCGCCACGAAATCAGCGACGCGCTCCCCTGTATCTTTCGCGAGGCGATCGAGCTGGTATTGAGCCAGCTGTAATGACTTCTCCGGCGCCATGTGTGCTTTCATCCTCTGCACAATGTCCCGAAACGACAGCGCGTCCCCACTGGGCTTGTCTGGCACCACCAAATCACTCAGCAGTCGATAATGCTCCGCCGACAGCGAGGCGAGCAAGATCGACTTCTGTTTGCTCTCGTCGACCACATCATTCGCGTGGAAATAGCACCTCAATTGTTCCGAAAACAATTCGAAGTCGTCTCCGACGAAAACGGGCACCTGTCCGTGCGCCGTGACTCGATCAACCATCCTCGTCAGCCAACTGTGGTGTCCGAGGCGCAACGGAACATGGAGGGCGAGAGCGTAGCAGTAACTCCGCTTTATCGAATGTACATCACTGACACCCCCAGCGGGCGAGTCATGATATACGAAAACCCAATCACGTGATACAGCACAGTAGAAAGGACAAGGACGAGCTGGTACATTCAAAAAAGGGGGATTTATTTACAACAATAATTGCGGAATGAGGAGAGCACGTAAGGGCAGAGTTATCCGACTAAGCAATGCAAATAATGTACAACAAAAGCACTTAACAATTCTACTTAGAAACACACCCAAAGAAATGGATCCCGTCGGGTCTTTTATTGCCCCCTTCAGCTCGGAGGGAAGACGAGCTAAGGGGAGAGAACGTGCTGGCTACCTGGCCGCGTTCGCGCGGCTCCACGTCCACACTTTCCTCCGGAGCTCCAGTCGCCAAAAGCACGGACCAGGGCAGCCGAACCCAGAGGAGGCAAGACGATGTGATCTCCCGTGATGAGATGGTCGACTGCTATCGCCACGATCCACGACCCTCCAGAACGCACTCTTGTCGACAACCACTCACTGGCTTTTGATGCCAGGTTGGAAATGTCTGAATTGAAATGTTCTTTCCCACAAATGTCTCACACACGATGACAGGCTGCTTGGCAAACGCCACGATCTCCATCTCTCAACGCTGGTCCCGACAACCACACTCCTTCTCTTTTGGAGGGAGGGGCTTCTTCTCCTGGCCACTCGCCTCCTGATTGGTTGGACCCATCGCGCGATTCCCTGGCTGTCTCCCATTGGGCAGGCCCACGGTAGGTGGGGCAACTCCCACCCTTCTGGGTGGAGTCCCAATCGGAGGCATTTGTAGCTCCGCCTACCCCCTCACCTCCGACCACGTGCGTAATGGTGATGGTGTTGAGTGGGGGACGGGGCGGGTGAGACGCCCGCTCCTTGCCGATTGGCCAAAGAGGGACGCCATGCCCATGTTAAACTCCGCCCACGCACGCGCTCGCTCGCCGGCGAGCAAAGAGCACGGACAATGCCGAAAGCAGAGTTGTTGGGGGTCGTTGGTAGGGACGTAAAATTCTAACTATAAAATAACTCCGCAGCACACGTACAATTAATCACCCATTAAACCAAGGGACCTGACTAGAAACACATACTTACCGATATAACCGATCTATAGGACCTGGTTGTTGTGTGCTCATGGCTGCCAGATTTGAAACAATATATCATTTTTGGCCCTCTCTCTTAATAGTGAAGAATCACTTTAAAAATCAAATAATTCTCATATCCAGATCCAGATTCAGATCTTTACCAAAATCGAATCAATTCGTCCTTGTCACACACCCAACCTGTCCATCAAGTTTCATCCGAATCTGTCCCCAACTTTTTGAGATATCCTGCAGACAGACAGACAGACAGACAGACAGACAGACAGACACAGACAGATACAGACAGATGGGTGAAAACATAACCTCCTTCACCTTCGATAGCGGAGGTAAATATAGAATTTAATTGAAATTAAGTAGTTCCTCGATCATAAACTCACGAACAGATAGAATGAACCAACTGCTGAAACCCCACTTTGTGCTACGCATGAGGGGTAATTGCGCAAACAGTGGTAAACTTACATGGTAGACTTGGGGTAACTTGGGAAGCAGGTATGTAACATAATGGTGTATTTTGGCAAACCTGATGGATGCATGCCATTCACAGAAATAGAACTAGAACCTAACAAGTAGTGTGTATAATGAATTGCAAAATGTTACTCTGCACATCTTAAAACTACTTTTGGGGCATCTACCATGCAAGACAAGTATGTACAGGGTGGCCTGAAGGATGTTTTACCCCTCCCCAGTAATGTATTCGTTCTCAAACTCACGATAGCTTCAGGTATTATTGTGCAGTACAATAATAACCAGTCTCTGTATCTGTATGTGCTCCATGATTACCCATGGCAGGGGAGGGCGTTGGGACTGGATGGAGGTAGGAGGAATTTAGCAGGGGTAAAGCAAATGACTCAGGAGGATGCATCTGCAAATATAATATAATAATCTGCACCAGTCTGTCTGTCCATCCATTTGGGGAGGGGCTTCAAAATTGAATCGCTGCCATTTTATTTGTTATGTGGGAGCCTCTTTTGTAAAGCTTGCACTTTCTTACACCGTCATGGCTTTATCTTAATTCTAATTCGATATCCAATTTCATTTTCTGAAGTCGCTAAGACAGTGTGAGTTTCAGATGCAAAAAAAACGGGAAGAAAATTTGCGTTTGAAAACAAAAATGCATTTTAAGTGAAATTAAGCACTGTAATATTGTTGCAGAGCCGGGTATCGGCTGTGAGCACGACCACTAGGTGGAGCAGTCAGGTCGACTACCGAACACCCGGAATGTAGATCGTACCTTTCGGAAAACTCTGAGGGTACGGGTCCCTTACCGGACCGTGAATCGGCAACAATTCCACCACGTGGTACAGGGTTATTTCCCAATCTTCAAAATACCTAGAGATCCACGTGGCGAGTTACCGAGTATCACACCCTCGACGGCACTCGTACGAGTCGAGCCATTAGCATGCCCGACCCGAGCGCAACCTGAGTGGATGGTTGCCGAAGTCCCGTCGGTCCAAATGTACATTTACAGCAGCAACAGCCTTTGTAATTCACAAACACGCGCCATGTAAAGCCAATAAAAGAAGCACAAAAACAAGCTGATCCATTTAACAAACGTATTTATTTATAATGGGGGGGGGGTGCCTGGTGTTGGCGTAGTGGTTAGGGTAGCGGCTTGAGATCCAAAAGGTCCTGAGTTCAAGGCCCGTTGGCTGCTTGAATTAATACACACCAGGAGGTTGACTCAGCCTGTCATCCTTTCGAGGTCGGCGAAGTGAGTACCAGTGTACTGGGCCCAGTTGGAATAGGTGTACCATATCCCTGTGTCATAAGAGGTGACCAGGGTTGCGTCAGGAAGGGCATCCGGCGTAAAACCCGTGCCAAATCATTATGCGGATCATAACGGATGATCCGCTGTGGCGACCCCTAATGGGAGCAGCCGAAAGAAGAAGAAGAAGAAGATTTATTTATAATGGGGGAAAGGGGGGAGCACGCAAGAAGCAGAGTTATCCGACTATAGAGATGCAAGTATGTACAGCAAAGAGCACTTAGACAATTCCTACTTACAGACGGGCCCACCGACAGACACAGACACACATGGACCTGTCCACCTCGTGCGATTCGGCTGACATGGGCGAATCAGGCCAGCGTCGAGATGTGATGATAGAATCCAGAACTCCCTTCAGCACTCGTCCCAGCAACCAAAACTCTCCTCTGTATCCCAAACTGTCCAGAAGGCAGGAGGTTTCTCTGCCACTTCTCCAAGTCTTTGAGTTGAACGTCAAAGCGAGGGCTGATAACTCCACACTTGTTCAACCTGCCCGTCAGATTGAACACAACCTCGCCTGCTCGATGGTCATGAACTATCTCAGAAACTCTCCTCAGTTCACCGACAGAGAGACGGCGCGCAACTGACTTGTGGTTCTTGTGGAGGAAGGATCTCTCTTCGTCCGATCGTGCCGCAACCTTATTCACCTTTCTCCAGGGGGAGGGCTGCCTCCGCCTTCCCCGCTTTCCCTCACTGGACGGTTTTGGCACAGAGAATCGCTCGTCGCCCTGTCATTGGCCAAAACGAGCGGCAAGTCCGTCGATTGGCCCGGGGACGTGGTGAGGTCACGCGGACCGCCTTTCTCACCGTCGCGGGGTCTGATTGGCTGAGCGACGGACATTCTCTCGTAGCACGCTGATTGGCTGAGGACCGCCGCGAGGCTCCTCCTTGAACTCCGCCCACCATGGCGTCAGCCAGAGCGAGGTGAAGGTGTGGGTGATGCTGGCGTTGTTGCAGTTATGAGGGGTGTAAAAATGAAAGAAAACCCTGACTATCAAAATAACTTCGCAGCACATGTACATTCAATTACCCATTAAACAAGGGACGGGGGAGCTATCTATCCACATTTACTCATCAAAATAACTGAGCTATAGGACCTGTATGTTGAGTGCTCATGGCTTCCAGATTCGTAACAATATAAAGTCCATTTAGACTACCTCACGGCCATATCTTAACGCTGATATCATTTTTTGTAGTCATTAAGACAAGCCGAAACCCCGTCACAGACGGATTCCTTTCCATGAGCCCAATATGACAACCAGTGGCGGCTCGTGTAAGAGCCGGATCCCAGTCGATGTACTCCATGGCCTTACCTAATGAGGCCTACAAAACGTCCTTGTACACGACATTTTTGGTGTACACTACTCCTTGTGAAGAAGTCCCCTGATTTGTGCACGTGTCTACTTTGACGTACACCGTGTCAAAACTTCTCAGGTCACAGTACCGAGAAAAACGTGACGCGACCGCTAGGATCACAAAATTGGTCCTTCAGTATTAATATATAGATACAATGTTTCTTGTTACATTTTTTTGTGTCAAATTCACATTCTGAGGTAGTCAGCATGTGCAGAAGAGGGTTTTACATTGCAGATGCTATTTTCGAGGAGTGGAATTAAACCTCTCAGCGGTGACGGTCTGTCGACAACAGACGTAATGACGTCAGCGAATGACCGATGATGTTATGACGTCCTGACGCCTCTCAGCGGTGACATCACACGTCGCCATGTAAACGAAAAGTGTTTATTCTGCTTCAGAGTTGAATTTTGACTATTGCCACTATGTGCGATGCACTCTTACAGGTACGAAGTTTCTTTGAGTCCAGGTCACAGTACCGAGAAAAACGTGACGCGACCGCTAGGAGGAGCACAAAATTGGTCCTTCAGTATTAATATATAGATGGTTTGTTTGTCTTAGCAATAGGTGAAAGGAAAGGGGGGGGGAATGGACAAATATTGGCATTTTAATTTACACAAAAATGTATTCTAATAGCTGTTTTGAAAGTATCTGATTGGATGTGGGAAATAATTAAATGATGCTGTTAATCTTCAAAACGGGTGCTTAAATCAATCCAAACACCCAATTTTTAACCTCCGCCATCGAAGATCGGAGGTTACTGTTTTCACCCCTTTCTGTTTGTTTGTTTGTTTGTTTGTGAACAGTATTACGGAAAAACTCCTCGACGGATTTCAACGAAACTTGGTGGGGGGATTAGGTATGGTCCAAGGATCATGCCATTAGATTTTGGACTGGGTCCAAAATCCAATATGGCCGCTATGGCAGCCATTTTGAAAAAATATTTGAATTTTTTTTTTTTGCATTTCTACATGTTTTAATTGATTTCCAACCCCCCCCAAAAAAAAAGTTAGAGAAAAAAAAATTTGCAACTTTTTTTTCAACAAAATTTCGATTTTTTTTTTTTTGCATTTCTACATGTTATTTATAAGTGATTTCCAACAAAAAAACATGCCAAAATTATAATTGCGGCTGATTTTGGAACTTCAGGTGGATATACCCACGTAAAATCAATTTCTGTCTCAAGGAATCTTGTCATGACGAATGAATTGAGTATGTAAAAGTTAAAAGTAAAACGGAAAGTTGCAAACTATAACTCTGTGAGCAGCGTTGACGTCAAATTGAATGAATAGGATATCAGGTTCACTTGAGTGACCTCGCAGTATTGGCGGCGGAGGTTTTGCACTCTACCGAGTGCTCCCCCTCGAGTTGTTTATGCACTCACTTAGCATGTATGCAAAGTTTCAAGGTGCGATGTTTCATGGTTTTTGAGTTATGGAGGACACACACACACACACACACACACACACACACACACACACACACACACACACACACACACACACACACACACACACACAGACACTTAATATTGGAGATTCCCATGAAATATATTATTTTCCCTTTTCCCACAGTTGGTTAATATGCTCGATTAGTCTTCTTGTTTTCTCCCGCTCTTCAGATTCCTCTACTTTTATTCATTACACTATTCAGTTTTACTGCAAGGTGAGGTCGAAGGCAAATGGATCCTTTATCATCTTGCCAGGATGTTCTTGAAAAGGCATAAATAATCGAGAGACGTTTTGATGATTTGTGTCTATTTACAAGTTATACCTAACTGCCAACTAAATCATACAGCAACACAAATATACACACACGGGACTAAAACTTACCTGGCACAGAAACCACTCCAAAGTCAGTTTCCATCACAGACGAACATGGGTGCAATACCCAGGAGAGAATGTCACTTCCTTCCGTTGGAATAATTGCATTTGCTTCAGCCACTATTGTGCTCGGCTAGATGAAATTGATCAACAATTCGGTGGACGAACAATTCAGCGATTTTGTGACCTCTCGACCTGGTATTTTAGCGATTTATTCCGGCATCTTTCATTGTTGTTAGTAAAGCGTTTAAAAGCTTGCCTTTTACCATTTTATTTTGTACAAATTTGATTGGGTGGCCATTTTTTTTCTGTGCCATCCTTGCATATAGAATAATACTCTTCTCCATGATATCTATCAAATCACCTGTTTCATGCCATAACATGACAACTGCAAAATCAGCTTTCTACAAGCTGTATCGATCAATGCTATCACAAAGTAATCTTTCGGCAAACCCCAGGACAATAAATCATCAAATTGCTTCGAAAACGCTGTTGAAAGAATGCAATTGCAAACTGCTAAAGTACACAAATACACCATAAACATGACGGACACATTAATTTTAACCAGCAACAGCATGTCATTGTAACCATCCCGTACAATGGGAAACATCAATTTAAAGAAGTGTAAACTTTGACCAATCGGTGTAGAATGAAAAACTAGTCTTGCCGATGAAGGCTCGTGTCGATCTGCATTGTCAGACAGATAGAGGACATTGATTGAGGTATATTAACCGCCATGAGGAGTAAGGAGAAGCTGACGTTTCAGGCTAAGGAGGGTTAACACCTGAAACGTCAGATTCTCGTAGTTTCCCACGGCGTTTAGCATACCTCGATCAACGTCCTTCTGATGTCATCCTTTGATCAATCAGTGCCTTCTCACAGCAGTCAGAGAACAGGAAGGATGCAATACTAACAGGTAAAAAGGAAAGAATCATCCTGAGATTAATGAACAATTGAAATGGAAACTATAAATCAAAGGTCCAACTGACAAAAATATTCATTTCAAAATACTTTTTCCGAACATAAGTTTAAAGGCAATGACATGCAAGCACAAAACGCAAAAAAAAAAAAATTCAAAAAAAACATTTTTGGTATGCAAAGTCAAGGCTCATGGAAGAGCGAGAACAGAACGGTTCAGTACACAACATTACAAAAAGCTGTCGAAAGAGGGGGGGGGAGAGGCACCAACAACAAGCTTGAGGGACAAAATAAAGGTAGACAAATGAATAAGGGACGTGGGGAAGAATGAGCGTTCGGAAAGGATGGACAGGGTAAACAAAGCATGGATAAAGAAGCAAGCGCTCAGTTAGGAAAAAAAAAAGGAAAATGGAAGAGATGGGCTTGGGGAGTGGGAGGGGTTAATGGGCATAGGAATAGATCATGGTATGTTATGATGGATGATCTAAGATGGTGGTGAACAGCTCTCTTGAAGACCTGGAAGGAAGAACGAGTTTGAAGATAATGTTGACGTTGGTTAAACAGGGAGTTTTGAAAACAAAATAGAAATAAATAAGGAAGAGTAACGAATGAGTGGAGGTAAAGAACGATTCTGAATTTTGGAAGTTTCACCAGAGGGGATTGATGACAGACCATGTCCTGCACAACCCTAGGGGGGGTGAGGGTGAGGGAGACAGAGCATGGAAAGAGCAGAGCATGCAACACCAGAAAGGAGGTGGAAGACTGAGACCACCGAACTATGAGCGATGATAAAGTGATACACCCAATGAAGCAAAATAATAAAGCAAGGTTTGCAATGCAATGGTTATGATCTTGACACAAGGCAGCCATGACCACAAAATAACATTTTGAGCACAAGCCATAGACTCCTATAGAGAATGACTGGAACATCAAGATCTCAGGGTTTGTAACTCGAGTCTGAAGGATTAACTTGAGTCCGGGGCTAAAATGACTTCTAGAAGGGCAAGAGACATGATCTCGGGATCCATATAGGGGTTTTTGAGGACGGCGAGTTCAATCGTGTCATTTTCAACACCCCCTGAGGTCATCTTCAAGGTCAAAAGGTCATATTTCAAGGTCAAATTACTGAATTTTGGTATTTTTGCCCGTTTTTGTGTCTAATTCATAGTGGAAAACTTTTGTAAAGTCTATAACAAAACATGACATTGTGCACCTACTGCACCTACTTGCTGATTTATATCATCGTTAACTAATGTATGTTTTGTTTGTTTCTCTTTCAGAAACTGTCCAGCTGGTGATCTCACAGGATCTTTGTGTTGTTTCCTGCTTTGGTGATAATATGCCACGTTGTTGCAGAGGCTTTGGTTGTAGAGGAAACTATGATGGGACACCTTAGGTAAAGGTCATATCCTTCCCAAAAGATCATGAGGAGAGGGAGAGATGGATATTGGCAATGCCAAATGAGAAAGAAAGCTTGAGGTGCTTAAAGAAGATATACATTTGTGAGACACATTTCAATTGTGATTGGGTGTCAGTTAGGGGTGGCAAATGACCCAAAGAACCCCCATCAATATTTCCTGGAATACCAAAATCAGCTTTGAAGCAGGGGACCTCAGCCCCACGCCCAACATCATCTTCTACGTCAGAATCAAGAGCTAAGAAGATGCAGGCAGCTGATGAGGCTGCAGACAATATCCAAGATTTCGACCACTTCTGTGCTAAAATCAGCTCCTATTTTCCTGGCTTTAACGTCATAAAAGACCAGGAAAACCTTTACCTATCAAGAACTGATGCTACTGGACAAACTGTCAAGCAGTTCTTTCATTTCCAACAAGTTCACTCACCTTTTGGATTTCTATTCTTGAATAGAGTTGAGAAAGATGGCATTGAGGTGCCCAAACGACTTTTTCCTTTGCAGAAGAACAGCCTGCTTTCAAAATGGTCCCAGATTAGATCCATAACTGACCAGGTAAACATCTATGAATGCACAAGCAAGGAAATTCTTCAGCTTGTAATAAGCCAGCTCTGTTGGATGACTGAGGCACACGAGCTTCCTCATTTCACCTTCCTTCTGTCGCAGCTGCATCTTATGTTCAAACCTCTTGATCGTCGCCGATTTAATACTGATACTATGATTTTCGCAATGCAGCTTTACAACATATCACCCAGTGCATACAAAATGATTCGTCGATCCGGCTTAATCATTCTACCATCAACAAAAAAGGTAAAACAGATGCTTGCTGGTAGTCAGCAGGACTCCAACCTCAAAACCTTGTTCGACCAGCTTAAACCACAGCAGCGTTTGGTCAATTTAATGTTTGACGACGTAAAGCTGGTCGAGACTGCGATTTTCTGGAGGGCATGTTGTAGGATCTGCTCAAAATGCAACAGCGGGTGGTGAACACAAATTGCTTGCTTCACATGCTATGGTTGTTGAAGTTGCCTGCCATTTCGGTGGTCCACGCTATATTCTACGCATTTTGCTCTGCAAAAAATTAACTGCCGATTAGCTGAAGGAACTCCTTATCGAAGCTGCATCAGCTGTAGTTGGTGCTGGCGGTACTGTGATTTCTTTGATATGTGACAATTGCAATACCAACCGCAGTGTTTATTCAAAACTTGGAGGAGGAAGTTGCCAAGTGCTGTCAATTCAAGAGCAATCTATGTTCTTAGTGTACGACTACGTGCACATCTTCAAAAATGTTCGCAACAACTGGATTACTGTTGATGGCAAGACACTCATTTGTCGTAGATGGTAATGAGTACAAAGCTTACTGGAGTGATATTCAGAAGGTTTATGAGATCTACCGGGCTACTCCTATTCGCTTAACCAAGCTGACGCACATCGCTGTTTTCCCCAAGCCCCTTCAACGCCAGAGCGTACCATTGGTATGCCAAGTGTTCAATGACAAGACTGTCGCTGCTTTAAAGACCTTCAAGGATTTACTGAGCATCAGCGAAGGCACAATCATCCTCACCCAGATAATGAGTGAGTGGTTCAAGATGATGAACGTGAAAGACCGTTTCTCAGCTATCCATCTGCGTGACGAATCCAGACAGCCTTGGACAGCAGACTGTATAAGTTTCACTAGGCTGGAGCAGGCCTGCCAAATTATATCTACCTGCGCATGGCAAGGAGGTGGTGGTCGTAAGCTGAAGCTAACTCAGCAAACTGCTGAAGCCTTCACTGTGTCCACATGTAATAATGTGGATGCTGCCAAATTGCTTCTGGCAGAGAATGACTGACTACGTTCTTCCTGCTATATTTGCAGATAAAGCCTTGGAAAAGTTTTTTTCGACCAAACCAGGCAAAGAAGCGATGGAAACTTCTACATTGACGTAGTTGACATTATGGCTGCAGATAAAATTCTAAATTTGCAAACACTCATTAAGCATGACATTATGCCCGAATCTAGTTATCGTGTGATTGATTGCGATAAGAATTGAACAACTTCCATAAATCCAGATGAGCGAAGTGAACTCGTTGACGAGATTACTCAAGACACTCAGGATCTCTTGGGGTCTGACGATGCCCTTAAGCATAAAGTAGTTTATTTGGCCGGACACCTTGTTCATAAATATGGCGATAGCACTAGTATGGAGGAGATCATTGATGATGAAGATGGTAACGAGGTGTCATCTGAGTTTCTAGATAATTTGAATAGAGGTGGATTGAGTGTGCCGACTATGTCAACCGTCTTTTTTGTACATAATGCCCATAATTTGTATGACAAGACTAAAATGCGTTGCCTATTTCATTTTGCTGAGCTGTTATCCTCTGTAGATACACCTTTAGCTAGTAGTAATGCTGCATGTACTACTTTAGCTAACATTCTGTTGAAAGCTCATGTCCTCAATGTAAGTGACAAAGAAAAAACTTTGGGATGCCTCAGGAGGCAAGAAAAGTTCTCCAACTAGTGATAGACATAGACATTGTTGTAATAGGCATCGTGTTGTGACATGCATATGTTTATGTAATACGATATATGACAATAAATATCAAAGTTTGACAGCTCTACACGCTTGCATCTTATTACAATCAGCCATCTCTCACAGTTTATGAGTTAGACACAAAAACGGGCAAAAAAATACCAAAATTCAGTGATTTGACCTTGAAATATGACCTTTTTACCTTGAAAATGACCTCAGGTGGTGATGAAAATGACACGATTGAACTCGCCATCCTCAAAAACCCCTATATGGATCCCGAGATCGTGCCTCTAGCCCTTCTAGAAGTCATTTTAGCCCCGGACTCCAGTTAATCCTTCAGACTCAAGTTACAAACCCCGAGCATGGGAAGTTCCAATCCTTCTCTAAAGGAGTCTATGGCACAAGCTGACAATATTCATGCAACACCTTGTTGGTTAACCTCACTCAGATAAATGCCAACAGAATAATTTTATATTTTTGTGTCCAAATACTACAGATGGATAAATGAAAGAGCAATGAATGAATAAAATACCTTCAACGTCCGGCCATCTGCTGTTACATTGTTTACGGCTTGGATGGCTCGTAATGCATCGTCCGCTCGAACATAAGTGATGTATGCACTTGCACTTGGACCCTAGTGGGATAAAGGAAATAACAAAGGCACCAATCGATAAATGTTTCTCGATGCATTGCGCTCAGGTAGACCAAAAAGAATAATAATAATAATTTTTTTAAAAATCAATAAAGCAACTATAATTTGCACAATTCCTCAGCTTTTGAAAAAAAAAAAATAAATAAATAAAAATAACTAGAACTGCCACTTCACAACTGCTGGCAGTGATGACCGTGTACCCGTACACGACGCCTTTGATATGACGTGAGACTTAAACGACGGTCCCAAAGTTTCGCGACGATAGGATGACCGGTTCCGGAGAAAACGATATTTAATGTTGTTCTTGAATCCGACGTGGCTGCCAAACCGTGTGACCTATCGATTAGAAATTAACAAACTTATATTCACCACTCGTGTGTGATACGTACGTGAAGTTTCCCCTCGATCTGACCAGCCGTTCTGGAGAAGATATTTGAAGGTTTTAGGGTAAATTTGACGTGGCCGCCAAACCGTGTGACGTATCGATTAGAAATTAACAAACTTGTGAAAGGATGTCTTGGGGAAAGTGTGCGTGAATTTTTGCCTCAATCTGTCCAGCTGTTCTGGAGAAGAAGATTTTAAAAATTTATTAATTTTCAATCCAAGATGGCTGACTAACCATGTGACCTATGACATCACAAATTTATATTCTGCTTCAAACCGTGTATTGGAACACGTCTGTCAAGTTTAGTGTTAATCGGAAAAGGTGTGTTTTTCTATCCAAGATGGCCACCACACAATGTGACTTGTGACGTCATAATTATTAGCACGTCTTATTTTAGCACTTCATTTTTTACTCTTCTTCTTCTTCATTTTTTTACTCTTCTTCTTCTTCATTTACTCTTCTAAATTAAAATGAAGAGAGCTCGGCGTTGTTGTTCTTCTTCTTCTGATGAAGACAGATCCTTTAGGACTCGGCTCTTTCATATACAGGATCCGGATCTCCTTAAAAACTAAACACTTATACACATCCTCGCATTGAGGGTGCCTTTTGAGAGCGTCTATCATGAACTTTTAAATATATTTGGACATTTACTTTAAAGTTTCGAAAAGTTCACGTTACTATTTAAAGATTATTCCATTTAATGTATTGTAATTTCGTAAACACACTATTTTCTTGTCATGAACGACGATCGTCCATGATGGGTCTCACTATTGGCTCCGTCAAGGCATGTGACGAAATATCGGAAGTTATTTTTTTTCTTCTTCTTCTTAAGTTCTTATTTTTCTTCTTCTGGTGAAGACAAAACCTTTAGGACGCGGCTCTTGGACACATTTGGCCTTGTTAACATATGTGCAGGCATGAGGCTAGATTATAGTAGCCAAGTCTTGCTTCGATAGGTTATGTGGTTCCAGAGAAAACATTATTTAATATAATTTTTGAATCCAACATGGCTGCCAAACCATGTGACCTATCAATTAGAAATTAGCAAACTTGTGAAAGGAAGTCTTGTGGAAAGTGTGTGTGAATTTTTGCCTCAATCTGTCTGGCCGTTCTGGAGAAGAAGATTTTAAAAAATTTATTAATCTTCAATGCAAGATGGCAAACGAACCACGTGATCTATGACATCATAAAATTAAATTCTGCTTCCAATCGTGTAGTGGAACACGTTTGTGAAGTTTCGTCTTTATCGGACAAAGTGCGTTATTCTATCCAAGACTGACGCCAAACCATGTGACATGTGACGTCATAATTTTTAACGTGCATGCAGGCATGGGGGTAGATTATATTGGCCAAGTTTCGCTTCGACAGGTTATGTGGTTCCAGAGAAAACATTATTTAATATAATTCTTCAATCCAACATGGTTGCCAAACCATGTGACCTATCAATAAGAAATTAACGTTATATTCACTACTTGTGTGCAATACGTGTGTGAAGTTTCCCCTTGATCTGACCGGCCGTTCTGGAGATGTTTTAAGGATTTAGGGTAAATTCAACATGGCCACCAAACCGTGTGACCTATCAATTAGAAATTAACAAACTTCTGAAAGGATGTCTTGGGGAAAGCGTACGTCAATTTTTGCCTCAATCTGTCCGGCTGTTCTGGAGAAGAAGATTTTTAAAATTTATTAATTTTCAATCCAAGATGGCTGACGAACCATATGACTTAGACATCATAAGTTTACATCCTGCCTCCTATCCCGTAGTGGAATACGTGTGTGAAGTTTCGTGTTAATCAGATAAGGTGCGTTTTTCTATCCAAGATGGCCGCCAAACCCTGTGACTTGTGACGTCATAATTTTTACTCTGAATGCAGACATCATGGAGGATGATAGTTGCAAA
Source organism: Eptatretus burgeri (assembly GCF_056783735.1). Lineage (NCBI taxonomy): Eukaryota > Metazoa > Chordata > Myxini > Myxiniformes > Myxinidae > Eptatretus > Eptatretus burgeri. Next base: position 49,678,644 of record NC_140965.1, read on the forward strand.
TTTTCGCTTCGATAGGTTATGTGATTCCAGAGAAAACATTATTTAATATTCTTCATGAATCCAACATGGCTGCCAAACCATGTGACCTATCAATTAGAAATTAACAAACTTATATTCCCTACTCGTGTACAATATGTTTGTGAAGTTTCCCCTTGATCTGACAAGCCGTTCTGGAGAAGATGTTTGAAGGTTTACGGTAAATTCAAGATTGCCGCCAAACCATATGACCGATCAATTAGAAATTAACAAACTTGATAAAGGACCTCATGAGGAATGTGTGTGTAAAGTTTCGCCTCAATCTGTTTAGCCGTTCTGGAGAAGATTTTTTTTTTTAAATTCCCAAAACAATATGGCTGCCGAACCAAATGACCTATGACATCATAATATATTTTTTCTACGGTGAATTGTTGTGCAGATGAGGCTCAAGAAATGTCAGATTTTTCCGATGCAGCGTTGTACCCAACGAATTTTGACCGGCACACCTCTTGACCGATGACCGCACGATGACCTTATTCAAATGTATGAAGCAAAAAAAAATTTCCATTGCACCGTTTCAGAGATACAGAGGTCCAAAGTTTTTCGGTTTTTTCAAGATGGCGCCCGTACCACGTGACCTATGACGTCACAATTACGAATTAAGTTTGCTATCAAAAAAGATACATACTATGGTGAAAATTTCGTGTCGATCGGACTTACCGTTCCTGAGAAAATGATTTTTAAAGTGAAAGAACCCCCAAATTGCCGGCGGAAAAAGAATAAATAAGATATAAAAAATAAAAAATAAGGAAATAAACAGAAGAAAAACAATAGGGTTCCCTGTCAGAATGATAGGGTACCCTAATAAAAAATGCAACCACCGCCTCTCAGAAATGTGAATTAGGGTAAACTAAAAATAACACCAACCTGAGACCCTGCGTATGATGTACTGCTGTTAACCACCACCTTATGCATCTTACCAAACTTTCCAAAGTACTCCAGCCTTTTGAGAACCTAAGTACAACATGAAGTAAAAGCATAATAGATCACAAAACCTATTTCAATGTAACAAGGAAAAGCTTTAAGCATGTCGTTACAGATCTGGGGTTCGAGGCTTGCCACGAGGGGAAGGGGAAGCACTCGGGTCCCTCCTGAACGCCTGGTCATGAGACCGCCGAGCACCGGTGGGTTGCTAAGCAATGACGAACACCGATTGGCACTGCCAATCCTGGCAGTGTTACATGACGTCGCGTGATACTTTACCTGTGGACAGCCAAACCAAAGGGGTGGGGGAAGGGGAATGCTCATGCCATCAGCACACACCCAAATTACTGCTAAGCGCTACAGTGAGTGTGGGCTGGCTAACAAAAGCAAGTTAGTGGGGCAGAACTTCCAAGCTAAACTAATGTTATTTTGTGGTCATGGCTGCCTTGTGTCTTGATCATAACAATTGCATTGCAAACCTTGCTTTATTGGGTGTATCACTTTGTCATCGCTGATAGGTCGGAGGTCTTTACTCGGGTGTGTGGTCCCTAGGTCACCAATAGATAACACAATATTGAAGACGTGAGGACCCTGTTAGACCTAATTATCCCAACCGGGGTTCGTGGTTGCTCAACAACCTGCCGGGCCACGGAAATATCCATGGCTGGCGGCCTCAGGGTGAGAAGGCGAGTGGTGGTACCAGCTACCATCCATCCTCAAACCCAACCATTAACACTATGTTGTTGCAATTCTGCGAAGCCGACACTCCTCCCAGGCAATGGCACAGATCATATAGGGGTCCCGAAAGAGTTATTTCATTTTAGATAAACCTTCCCACAAATAGTACATACATGAGAATCCCAATGGTACACACCTCCCTCAGCTGGTGGACCGGTTTCATCGCTTGTTGGCGAATAATCACCAACAGCACGCCACTGAGGTGATAGATGTGATTGGTTATTTCCTCCATTCACAGGTGAGAAATGAGTGGGTCCTTGTTTTTCATTTTGTATTGTTTTTTTACTTCTGGAGAGGTGTGCGAACCAGCCTATACGCAGCCCGTGTGGGCAACCTAGCCACAAATATGTACACAACTCGAAATTGCGAGGGGAAAAAATAATAATAATAATAATAAAAAAAAGTATATATTTGTAAACTTCCACTTGCACTGTGCGGACCCAAGAACTCTTAAATGAAGTATCATTCAGAATATGCGCTATGGTTATGACGTTTACACCATTCAATCCAGGGCAAGCGAGGCCATTTCCGCTGCCAAAACCTCGCATGGGCAAAGCTAGCGCTGGGGTAATAGTCTATACACCAATGAAGGCACTGGAAAACACCCATCCCTCTGCCTGATCTGCTCCAAAGCACCGCCACCCAAAGGGATTATTAAAATAAAAAATAAAAATAGCACCGCAAAGCGGGCGTAACCCCTCAGCCCCTTGACGCAAACAAATTTCAAGATGGTGGCCATATTGAAAATCGCAGCACGCCCATTTTCAAAAGGAACCTTCCTCTACTCAACCCCAACACACCCAGACAAAATGGATTTAATCGGACAAGGCGTTCTCCTCGAAATTGACGGAAACCAATTTCAAGATGACTGCCGTGGCGGCCACAGTGAAAATCGCAGCATGACCATTTTGGAAAGGAACCTTCCTCTACTCAACCCCATTATACCTCGCCAGAATAAAATCAATGTGTGAAGCCGTTCTCAAGTTATTATCCGGAAACCAAATTCAAGATGGCTGCTCTAGCCGCCATATTGGATATCGGATTGCACTGAATATCGAAAGGAACCTTCCTCTAAACACCCCCATTATATCACACAAAAATGAAATCAATGTCAAGCCGTTCTCAAGTTATTGTGCGGAAACCAAATTCAAGATGGCTGCCCTAGCCGCCATATTGGATATCGCATCGAACTGATTATCGAAAGGAACCTTCCTCTACCCAGCCCCAACACACCCTGCAAAAATGTATTTAATCGGACAAGGCGTTCTCGAAATTGACGGAAACCAATTTCAAGATGGCTGCCATGGAGGCCACATTGAAAAGCACAGCGCGCCCATTTTCAAAAGGAACCTTCCTCTACTCAACCCCAACACACTCTGCAAAAATGGATTTAATCAGACAAGGCGTTATCCTCGAAATCGACGGAAACCAAAAGTTGACAGACGGACAGACGGACGCCCGGACAACGCCTGTGACGACAATACCCCTTTTTCAGCCCAATTCGGGCTGAGGGGTAAAAAGGTTAATTTTTTTCGAAAGGAACCTTCCTCTACTCAACCCCAACACACCCTGCAAAATGTATTTAATCGCACAAGGCATTCTCCTCAAAATCGATGGAAACCAATTTCAAGATGGCTGCCATGGAGGCCACATTGAAAATCGCAGCGCAGCCATTTTCGAAAGGAAACTTCCTCTACTCAGCCCCAACATACCCTGCAAAAATGGATTTAATCGGACAAGGTGTTCTCCTCGAAATTGAGGGAAACCAAAAGTTGACAGACGGACGCCCGGACAACGCCTGTGACGACAATACCCCTTTTTCAGCCCAATTCGGGCTGAGGGCTAAAAAAAAAAAAAGGCTCGGTTCTCTGACTGTGCGTTCTCGTTCTTGTGGTCACAGTGTGGTGAGCAACGGAGCAGACGGAACGGATCGCAGCCCACGGAGCAGAGTGCAGAACAAGCGGAAGAGCCAGACGCCAGACCAAGCACAGTTTTAGCATTCACAAGTGGACCTCCTTACACTTTACTTGAGGACTATCGTCTCACATTCTTTGCGGCGTTTACAACCCCCCTTGATCCACATCTTTACACCTTCCTCTTCACACTTAACATGCATATCACCATGCCTCGCTCCAACTCCGCACCACATACACCCTCGGTTTTCCCCCACCCCTTACCCCTCCTTTGCATTGGTCCGTTGACCTCACCTCGTAATCGAGAGGTCAAAACCACCAAGTACTCTCTCTCCCTCTCTGTACTATTCTCATTTTCTCAGGGAATGATTCTGATAGTGCCTGTGCTAATGCAAATAAGATTGTCGAAGTTTTAGGAACGGAGTAACACTGCACTCTCTTGCATTTGTAAATAATCGTTTTATTTTGCTGCACCTCACCAATCCTTGTTTTCCCTGCTGTACAGATCTTTCATATTAAACCCATGTTTCCCCACCAATGCTGTAAATAAATCATCATAAATACCCAGTTTGTCATGTCTCTTCCTCCATTGGTCCAACATAATCCACATGTAGTTTAGCCGGGAAGTTCTACCCCACGTGATTTACTCTGTTAGCCGGTGCATACTTGGCAGCTCTGATCGGTTGCGCATGATCAGGTAAGATTAAGGCAAGTACGCATTGAGGACACGAGTCCCCCTTCATATTATGGTCCAAGGCTAAGGTAACCATGCAAAGTAGTGACAGCCTGCCAGGATTGGCAGTACCAATCGGCGTTCATGGTTGATTTATCCACTGCCGGCCTCAAGACTAGGTGGTCGGGAGAAACTCAAATGCTTCCCCTCGGGGCGAACCTCGAACCTCACGTCGTAACAATATATGACTATATACGCACACACATTAATGTGCAGAATCAATAATTATACAAAATTGAACAAACATTAAAAGTAGCATTTGCGAAGAATGCAATTACACACATCCAATTATAGGTAAGGAGTGCTTGGCAAGGATGACAAAATAATTAATAAGAGCGAGAATTGCTTTGCATGTTCCCTACTGATGTGATCGTTTGAGTCCAAAAAGGGCACAACGATTAAAATATATATATATATATATATATATATATATATATATATATATATATATATTTTTTTTTTTTTTTTTTTTTAATAATAAAAAAAAAATAGACAAAACTACCTAAAACTCGAACTTGTTCTGTAACTTATCAGGTGAATATGTTAAAGGGTATGGGAAAAAACAAAATAAAATAAAATAAAATAAAAAAAAACAAGTGAGACATCAAACCAATAGTCCCCTCCGGTGAAACCGGAAGGGAACTAATAATTACAATTAAAATTTCATCATTTTGAACAAACAAAATGCAACATCACTTGGATTGTAAAGAATCAATAATTACATTACCAAACTTGCATTACACTTATGGAAGGCACCTTCTGCTCAAGTTCAAGGGTCTTTGCTAAATGTTTTAAAATGTGAAAGTGGTACATTAAATACATGAGAAAGGCATGCAATTATGAGGGTATGGTGGAGCACCCTGTTAAAAAAAAAACACCGATCTGGAATACACCACAACTATCGCAAGCCAAAATGAGTGTTGGAGAGGCCCGGGTAATGAACACACGAATACAAAATTACCTCTGGATCTGCAAGTCGCTGAGAAAGACCCACAACAAACACAAGGTTCTTTTGCACAACCCGGACACTGCCCAAGTGCTTCCTATTTTCTGAGAGCTTGTGCTTGCGCTCGCTCTGCTTTTGTTTCTTCTCACTTTTTATTCTCTGAAGTTCTTCTGCACTCAGGGGCTTGTACACAGCAGGATTTTCTGAATATGGCTGCACACAATACATGAACCAGAGAATGGTGATGATACACACATCAAATCCTCCTAACTCAAGGTAGAATATACAATTTCAGATCGAGAGCAACAAATGCACAGATATACATTTCAGACAAGAGACCCAAAACGATACCTTTCGACAAGCTGGGCAAAGACCATTCTCATCTGTACGAATGCGGTGCCAGCAGAACCTGCAGATCTGATACTGGCAGGTGCAAGGGAAAAAGTGAACGTCATCGATTTCAAGTGGCTCCAAACACAACGGGCACTCAGCTGGCTCATCCAGGATCTCTGGGCTCAGAGACATAATAATAATGAATGAAGGATACCCGATAATTGAAAACGCTTTCAGTGATCAGCACTTGAGCACCTGAAAAGCAATGAAACAAAGCTAATCTGAATGAGTACAACCACCACCAGACAAAAGACAACACTGTCCAAAGAAAGATATATGGTATAACCATTGAGGGATAGTATTCTATTTGAAATCTATTTTTTAAATCACATGATTATATTTGTATTTCAAATGATTCATCTTATTTAAAAAGGAAAACAAATGTTAGGCATCAGCTAAAATTAATAAAAGTACAAAAATAAAATAAAAACACAACTAGAACTGCACTCAACGGTGACTGATATGCCTCTGCCTACATTATTATTATTTATAATACTTGTACCAAGTTTGAATTGAATCCCTTCAGCTGTTTTCAAGTATCATATTTTTACCTGACGTGACCTGACATATTGATGACAAAATCTAATCAGTTCATTTTGCATCACGATACATACTTGTACCAAGTTTGACTTCAATCCCTTCAGCCGTTCTTAAGTTATCGCGGGAACGAAAACCTATCATGAATGGACAGCCGGACAGAATCTGAAAGCATCATGTCTCCGACCATTTCGTGAGCAGAGGAATAAAAATAAATCGATTTTAAAAAATATTGTGCACAGTGCTGCACTATGGTTCCATTGCATATCAAAACAAACAATCTTGAACTTTAAAGGCCAGTGTCCTTTATGGACAAATGGTGCTTTTGAGGCTGGGGGGTGTGGACTTTGTGTTTTGGTTAAAGATAGAGTTAAACCAATCAAATAAAATAAATAAATAAATGGGGATACGAGTGGGGGGATAAATGGATGGGAAGGGAGAAGAGAAGCTTCACCTTGATGGTGCAATAAACATAAGCAGTGTGTGTGTGGTGTGTGTGGTGTGTGTGGTGTGTGTGGTGTGTGTGGTGTGTGTGGTGTGTGTGGTGTGTGTGGTGTGTGTGTGGTGTGTGTGTGGCGTGGTGTGTAGCTACGTCTGCAGTTCTGGATGATTACATCCAGACATGCTACATAGCATCAGCACGACACAAATTTGTGCATCAGGTGTTTATATATTTTCCGGTGGTCTTGGGGGGAGTGGGAGGGAGAATGCAAATGTGCATCATATAGCATTGCTCCAGGTGGGAGAGGGTATTACAAGCTCATACCCTTTACAACACAGTATGTGTGTCCACATGTTTTCCAGTGCAGTGGAGGAGTCTTAAATTACACATATGAATAAGGATAACAACATGCTCCTGGCTAAACACAACAAAATACGGCCACTCTCGTAGGGAGTGGGTGCTTCTTGTAAATACAATTCCTCAATAAAAATAGGGGCAATATGCAATTAGGAGAGTGGTGGGGGGGGTGCATGGGGGACGTTCATAGTTGTAAAGTAATGGTACAAATACAGGAAAAAAAAAGTGTTTCACAAATATCTACATTGGATCAAGTCAAAAACAAAGGCTAAAGTGGAGCAAAGTTGATGGCACACCACTGCAAGTACCCATGTAAAGTTGAAAGATGGCAAAAGTTCCACGAAGAATGACCAAATATCAAATTTTGAATATATATATATATATATATATATATATATATATATATATATTGTTTTGGCCATGACCCAATTTATTTATTAATTTGTAATGTTTCACAAAATGTGCCCATAATTGCCCCAAGGGGACGAGGCCAGAAACGATGCTGTGCTCTCACACCTCCTGCCATGTGGAGATCAGAAGTAGTGTGGACCGAGGTTGGATAATTTCTCCACAACCGTTAACGAGGAGATAGCGTGACGGACGGATGGACACGATGACAAATATCCCACGTTTTTTGTTGAAGTATACATTTTTATATTCTTACAATCACCACCACAATTATCATCATCATCATCATCATCATCTTCATCGGTATTTGCATGTCAAATGGACTAAGAAATACGGTAAAGATCTTGTTTAATTGATGGAAATGCACAAATTTCATAACTTTCCTGCTTTTGTACCTGTACCTGTGTATCTCTCTCTGTGTATCTATCTCTCTCTGTGTATCTATCTCTATCTCTATCTCTATCTCTATCTCTATCTCTCTCTCTCTCTATCGAATGCAGCCTGTGGCTGCCGGTTGCATCGTTGTTCGGCTATGCCGCTGATGCAGTGTCCCCCGTTACCAGTACACTGGTACTCATTTTGCCAAACTCGGAAGGATGACAGGCTGAATCAACCTCCTGGTGTATTTTTTTAATTCAGCGGCTCAACGGGGCTTGAACTCAGGACCCTAGGATCCCAAGCCACCATCCGAACCACTAAGCCAACACCAGGCTTTATGCTTTTGTACCGCCACCACTCCTTTCCCATGCAATGGGTTCGTTTATTTAATTAATTGATTGAATTAATAAATAGATAGAAAAACCACACCCCCTCCCCTGCAGTTGTGTGACTCATGGAAGAGCAAGGTTAAATTGCTAGTGAGATGGTAGTGAGGTGACGTTCGCCTTGTTCTTCCTCTTCCTCCTCCTCTGCTTCCTCTTCCTCTTCCTCAAAAGAAAGGGGATCTCACGAGAAGAGCAAGTATTGTAATCCAGCACCGGGTTCAGTTTCCCATCTAAAATCCAAACATGAACGCGAGTTCAGCTGCCACAGCCAAACCACCGAGGACTTGACGGACACATCCGATATCCAGGGGGAAAACAGGTTCACAACAAACTTTAAACCGTCACTCTGCGTGAGTCTGCGATCCCTTCGGAGGGTCCACCTCACGTAATCGATTCCCACAAGCACTTCCGTTCGAACGGCCGAGCCCTCCGTGTAACTGGTTGATGATCCTCGATAACTCGAGGACAACTACTGACGTCACCGACTCCTCGAACCGCCAATTTACCACACGGGCCGCAAGGTCCACACACAGGGAGGGTCCGAATCAAGAATCCTCCACAAGTCTCTCGTGGACCGTGAGACGCGGCGAGGCCCAGATTTCCTCTCACGAATCCAACAAATTGCAAACATTTACTCACCCAATTAAGCTTACTGAATCACCAGCTCGAGACAAGGCGCTTCTCTTAGTCGGTGTATGTAACGCAAGCTGGATTTCACAAAAAAAAAGAGAGAGAACACCGGCGGGATTGTCTGAGCAGAACTGTGCGAAGAAACAAACTGAGTGGCACGGATATCCTCACAGAGACTACGGCGCCATTAATACTTTCCATACGTCACTTCCATTCGCACCGGAACTGACGTAGGCAGACGGTGCGTGTGCAAAGAACGGTGCGTTGGTTGTTGTTGTTGTTGTTGTTGTTTAAAATGGTTTACGGGTGTAAAAAAATGTTGCGAATTTCTTACCCTGCACGTCATTTTTGTGTAGAATATATATAAATATATATAATTATATATTTTAACTCCTTTTCGAATAATATTACTCATTTACCAGATCAAAGGCTTCACCTTATTGAGTTATAAGTTAAATGCGCTGTAGGTTTATCGAGACGCGAGGTCGCGGTATTTGGACTCGTCTGCCACAAACGCGTCCACGTGCTTCGTGTTTCCATACGATTACGAAAATGTATATTTTGCTGTTGTCATGTGGACGGTGTTTCGTGACGTCATCAATTTGTGCGGCCATATTGGACTCCGCGGCCATATTGGAGTACAAGCGGAGGACGATGAGACGTCCATAGACGATCAGTGAATTAAAAAAAATTCGTGTTATTGTGCTTTGTGTGCTTCGTCATGGACAAACAATCGTGATCAAAGCTTGTTCCGAAGCTTGGGTATGTCGATAGGTTGGACATTTTGTCTGGGGAGCGATATTATAAGGAAATATAGGTTAGGGGAAAACATAGAATACAGCAAGTTCTAAAAAAAAAACAAGACGAACTCTCAAACCATCTCCCTCCATCCTTATCAACAGCAATGTCACTCAGGGTTCCGTCCTGTCTCCAACACTGTTCCTTCTTTTAAAAAAAAAATGACCTTCTTCCTTATACAAATAACCAAATACATTTGTATGCCAATGACTCAACATTACATTCCTCCATGTTTTTCCCATCTCCTCCATTTTCCCTCACTCGATCTCCATCTCGTTTCATCACGACAACCTCTTTAAATTCAGATTTGGACAAGATCTCCCAGTGGGGCAAATGTAATCAAGTTAACATTTAATGATTCTAAAACTCAATTTCTTCATATATATATATATATATATATATATATATATATATATATATATATATATATATATATATATATATATATATATATATATATATATATATATATATATATATATATATATATATATATATATATATATATATCTCTCTCTCTCTCTCTCTCTCTCTCTCTCTCTCTCTCTCTCTCTCTCTCTCTCTCTCTCTCTCTCTCTCTCTCTCTCTCTCTCTCTCTCTCTCTCTTTCTCTCTTTCTCTCTTTCTCTCTTTCTCTCTTTCTCTCCAATCAACTTTGAAAGCTCCACAATTACACCATGTGATACAATAAAACTACTAGGTATTACCCTAACATTAAATTTATCCTGGAATCCACACATTCCGCAAATAGCTAAGTCTGCCTTGAAGAAATTAGGAGCCCTGTTCAGATGTCAAAGATTCTTCTCTTCTGAACAGTTGCTCCAACTATATAAAGGACTGATTCATACTTGTAGAGAGTACTGCTCTCATATCTAGGGAGGTTCCAGCATCACATACTTACTGAACAGAATTAAATCCAAAGTAATCCGACTTATCAACTCTCCCAGTCTGACCTCAAAACTCGACTTGCTCAAATTACACCGCAAAGTTGGCTCTTTCTCTTTTCTACAGATATTACTTCGGTTTCTGATCCCGATATCTTATTGCTTGTGTACCTCCACCATTAGCAGGACCACAGAATACTCGACAAACCACTACATCACATGATTATTGTGTGGCCATTGGCAACTCAAGGGTGGGCCGTTATCTTTGTTTCATCCCCTCCACTGCCAAGCTCTGGAACTCTTCACCATCTCATGTCTCTCCAAACACTTATGAACTTCCCCTTTTTCAAAAAGCAGATTTTTTTACTTCCTCAAAAACTCTTACATGATTCTCTCAACTTTTTTTATGGAGTTCTTACATTTAAGGCCTGTCCTTGATGAGGACTATATAGTCCATAACTGGAACCTTTAACAAACAAACAAAAAAGAAGTTGATGTCTGGCTGGATCAGTGATGTGGCTATTCTTGTGAAGAATGGCGATCACATTGTATGAGCAAAGGTAGGCCTTTATTAATACGTCAATGACAGACTCGTGTTGGCCGCCCAGGTCGAAAAACCAGTTAAAACCAGTACACATTTTCAACTGGTCTCTATTGGTTCTAATTGGTCTTTAACTGGTCTCTATTGGTTTCAACTGGTACCAGTTAAATTCAGTCAGAATTCCAATTTCCCAGTTGAAAAAACCAGTAGCTCATATTTGTACCAGTTAAAGTCTTACTGGTTCCAGTTGATACCAGTTGCAATGTACTGGTCCCAGTTGATACCAGTTGCAATGTACTGGTCTCCCAGTTGATACCAGTTACAATGTACTGGTCCCAGTTGATACCAGTTACTTAAATACATGTATTTCAACTGGTAATATATCACTCTATTCCAATTTCCATATTAAAACCAGTAAGAAACCAACTGGCTTTACTGGTACCAGTTGGCTACTGGTTTTCAACTGGTACCAGTTGACCAGTAAGCTACTGGTCTTTACTGGTTTTTTGACCTGGGCGAGGAGACAAGTTGAGAATATTATACGTGTTAACATTATGCCCATCTGAAGTTTATCTGACCACAAAACTTTATCGTATTTTGCCAACTCTTTAAGAAAAACACAAACAAAACAAATAATACCAGCAGACAGGACACCCAGTTTAATGTCTGTCCATATGATGCAACACAACATATGATGCAACACAACATATGATGCAACACCTTGCCGGCGAAGCACCAATGGGACAGTTGATAGTTGGATCGGGAATTGAAAAGAGACAACAGAGCTTAAAGGTGTCAAAAACCTGGTGGCACCTTGTTACCTCCACCACCAAAGGTGGACAGAGGTTAAGTTTTCACCCCTGACTTGTCTGTCTTTGAGCAGGATATCTCAAAAAGTTGGGGACAGATTCGGATGAAAGTTGGACAGGTTGGGTGTGTGATGAGGACAAATTCAATCGATTTTGGTGATGATCCGGATCCGGATCTAAGAATTTTTAAGTGATTCTTCACCACTAAAGGATTAGGCTAAAACCGATAATACGATTCTCTCAAAAAGTCGGGAATGAGTTGGCGAGGTGACAAAAACAGACTGATTCGATTGTGGTTCAGGTCCAGATCCAGATCGGAACTATCAGTGGGATACAAAACAAACTGTTCAGCTTGGCGGAGGTATGCGTTCCACCGAGTGCCTTTCTAGGTAAGTCTGTCTCCAACATATTTTCCCCTTCCCTCACTTCAAATGGCACCACTGCCAACTCTGCTCGTGAGAAGGCCGAATGCCTCAATTCTGTGCTTGCTTCCAAATCTCTATATCTCTATCTCTATCTCTATCTCTATCTCTATCTCTATCTCTATCTCTATCTCTATCTCTATCTCTATCTCTATCTCTATCTCTATCTCTATCTCTATCTCTATCTCTCTCTCTCTCTCTCTCTCTCTCTCTCTCTCTCTCTCTCTCTCTCTCTCTCTCTCTCTCTCTCTCTCTCTCGCATTTTGACGGGGCCGACCAGTCTCGCCCCCGTGATCGACCTGGTGGTCGATTTTCAGGGGGTCTTTTTTTATCAGCCCCGTAAAATTAAGCTGTGAAAAAAATTTATGAAAAAAAAGCTAAGATTACCTGTATGGCAAAACAAAACACCTTTGTTCAACACCATTGGTCTCCTTTTGGACGTGAGAAACGGACAATGACATGGTTGAAGCCATCTCCACAGATGATGAGAATACTGTTGTGTTGGACTTATCTTCAGGTAGCTCAGGGGATGAATCTCTTTCACAATTATCTGATGAGTCTGATAATAGTGACTTTTGGGGTTTTCTGCCTGAAGATTTACATCAATACTAAACCTACTAAAGTTAATTAGTATTTGGCAGAATGTACTGAACACATGTATCTGTTATGTTATTGGACTGGAGAGAGATACTTGCAGATAAATTAGTTTTGTTGAGACAGAAATGCATCAATAAACTCATTAAATTTGCGACTGTTCAGATTTTTTTTTTTTGGTCATTCAACTTTGCAGCGAATAAAGTTTTAAATTTGTTACGAGAATAAATATTTTGACATTATTACTATGTTATTGGTGGATCCAGGTGTGGACATTCAAGTACAACCTACATGACAAGGTGATGGCAGTGAAAAGTCAAGATTTATCCCCATGTATATGTTGAACACAGTGGGTTAGTCCAGGGGGAGAAATGGGTTGGACTTGTGTACATAATACTTGAATGGTCCCAGTTCAATGGCATACATGTAATGTATTGTACCGGCACATCATTCATGCAAATTGTCAGAACATTTGTCATTACAGGTAATAATCCACAACAACAAAGACAACTTAGTTCTAATAATTTTTTTATGAAAAGGATTGTGGGAAAGTACTGTGCTTGAGCAGAGAGTTCTGTTTCTCAGAACTTTGTGTTTGGCCCCATGAAGGGCCATTTAAGGTACATTTTGAAATTACATAGTTAGGATTAGGCTCAGTTTATTAAGATTCTTTGGCAGTTCAGTTTGTACAGACATTGGTCAATTTGGACCACATGTTAAAACAATTTACAAACAAACCCATCAGAGATGGGGAATCCCCCGCCATTGAAAAAAGTTCCCCAGGGGTGAGGAACGTAGTAACCAAAAATAAGTGAAATCAGATAAGCGGTTTTCCATGTATTACAAAAAAAAATTTTCAAGATGGCCGCCCCAGTCGGCCATCTTGAATCCGGCCACGCCCAAAATCAATAGGGTTCTTCCTTTTCAGGTGGTACATGTGTGACCCAAATTTCAAATCGATATGGCGAACAGTTTATGAGTTATCGCACTCACAGCTATAAATGTTGACGCCCAGCCGGACGGACAGCCGGACAGACGGACGAACGACCCAGGTGACAATAATATCCCCCTTCCACCACGCGGTGGGGGATAAAAACTAATTCACAAGATTTTGAAGCAATTTTAAAATCAGCCCTGTGGGCAAAAATCAGCCCCCTCACCCCACATGACGAGGCCTATTTATCAGCCCGGTCCGATTTTGAAAATGCAAGGCCTGTCTCTGTACCCACCCTTCCCAGACATACCTAACTGCTCCTGGATGCAACTGCGCCTGGGGGGTATCTTTTGCACCTGAGAAGGTGGAGATGTTTCTGTCAAACCTCCACTCTGACTGCTACTGGACCGGACCGCATCAGCTCACGTGTCCTAAAAACCTGCTCTGCTGTTATTGCACATCCTCTCGACCCATTTCTCTGTCTTTTGCTCTCGGTCATTTTCCATCTGTTTGGAAATCCACCAACACCACTACATTACATAAAAATGTGCAAAAACTGATCTTCTTAACTACAGACCTATTATTAGTTTACTTCCCATGCACATCAGCAAGGTCATGTTGGTGCTGCCTGTGAAGTCTCATTGAAGAGTTCATGGTATCCAAAGCACATTAGTTTATGACACTAAGAGACTCAAAAGATCCTGTGGTTAGACACCCAACCTGACATCAGGTCTGGAAGAAGGGGGACAGCTGAAGAAGCAGTGGTTGAGGCAGAGTTGAGACTTAAAGAGAAAGATTGTAGGAGCCACCCAAGTCAGGTGCCAAGGTTTGGGATGGTCAAGCCGCAAGTGGTGGTCATCTGCCAATGACAGAGAAAGGCAAGAGCTAGTTTATCAGGATATTTGTGAAGTTGAGGAGGAAGAGAGACGAGCAATAGCAGTGAGTCAGGTCAAACAGGGTGCGTAGACAAGATGGGAATCTGTGGAACAGCGGAATGCATCATGGAATGTGCTGGGGAAGATGGAACCACTCAGAATTATATTTCTCTAGAAATTGATCTTTGACTTGCTCCCCACACCAGCCAACCTTAGTGTTTGGTATGACAAGTCAGACTGCTGCCATGCACGTGGTGGAAAGGGAACCTTGCAATACATTCTTAGCTCATGCCCATCTAATCTATCCAGTGGCATGTACACCTGGCGACATAACATACTCCAAGTGATAGTTCATGCAGATGAAGAGGGTGCAGAAGGCCAATGCTTCAGCGGTACCAACAGGCCCCAGGCAGTTCATCGCCTTTGTTAAAGAGGGTCTTGAGTCTCGTAGCTTTGGCAGCAGTTTATTAAGAAGCAGCATTCTCTCCAGCGCAAATGATTGGAAGGCATCAGCAGATATCAAAGGAGAAGGAATCTTTCAGGCTGAAATAAGTTACAATTCTCAGGCCAGACATTGTCATTTGGTCGGCCTCTGAACGGTAAATGATTTTTGGAGAGTTAACTGTACCCTGGAAGGACAACATCCAGGAGCCCATGAGCAGAAGTATTCCAAGTATGCTGAACTGAGGTTGGACTGCAAGGACAGAGGATGGAAAACAGCATGTTACCCATTTTAGGTGGGCTGTCGAGGCTTCACAGCAACATCACTCCAAAAGTGGCTGCGTGATTTGGGAAGTGAGAAGACTTTGCAGGAGCGAAGCAGAAGATGATTCAGGCTCATCATGGATATGGTCGAAATACGTCCAGAAGAGCAGGTCGACTCCAGAGCTAATGAACCTAATTGGAAGTATCATCCAAAGAGCAAGTAGACAGAAGGTACACTGAGGCAAGGACCATTTGATGTGTAATGCAAGCCCACCAGCGGGAGGTAGTGTGAATGCGCTGCCAGCCCACCACCCCGAGGGAGTACTGAGTTTTCAAAGGGCCAAAACTTCCACTGACAGGTGGCATTCTGCTGATGATCCCACTGGTGTAAGCACTTAAGGCATCTACCTTTGGTGTATTGACTCTATATATATAGTGCATATAAAAAAGTGTGTATGTATTTGTACATTTGTTGGGAAGGAGGCAATACAGAGGGCCTTCGATGCTATGTACATTATTATTTAGTTTTAGAATTTATTCTCCTGTATCAACTTAAATGTTTGTTTAAAATAAGGAGTCAATGTAAAATGTTGCCCGCTAAGGGGACAGAAGGTTGTGCTTTTCTAACTATCTTGGTTAAGACATCTCATCTCACATTCTCTGTAAATGCAGGTGGGCCAGACAGTGCAGGGGAGAACACATCACATCCCCACTACCAAAACAGGGATGAAGTTAACTCCTCTGAGCAGCTCTCTGTCAGAACATGAGAGGTAGAGATTTAGAGGTAGAAGTGTTCGGGGCGGATATTGGTTAACAAAAAAAAAAACAAATAAAAAACTGCTCCGTGAGGAGAGATAGGCATAAGAAGGAACAGGACAGACGTGGCTGTCTCGTTCCAGGGTGCACTTCCTTGGTGCAGTTCAATGTGCTGACTGTGTGGCGTTTTTTAACTACCATCCGTTTGAAAAGCAATGTTTGCAAACCACAATTAGCATCAACCAAAATCAGAGGTTTAGTTAGCTTCCCCGTCATCCTTACCTTCGTGTTTGTCTCCAGAACAAGGAATATGGACTTGGATTAAACTCTAAAGCGGGGCAGTTTGCGGGAGTTTACAATACCAAACTTCGGTAGCCACAGCTCAGAGAGCACACAAATTAACAACAATTTTTACAGTATTTACCCATCATATCGGTTAGATGGTTAAAGAGACAAGCAGCTGATGCAGAGGCAACCAGCATCATAACATACCTGCAAGGAAGATACGACAAAAATGGGAAGTTGGTGACTTTTTTTTGTTCAAAAATTTGAAACCACTGTACTTTTTAAAATAAATAACGTCCAAACTGAACTCACAATAATGTAATATTGTATGTATTTTATTTCTCAATATAAAGTCACATCCAAATATGCCACTTGTGAAGTTGAGTCTCACTAACACAGAGTCTATCCCTTCATCAGAGGATACATTTTCACAAGTTCCTGCACATGAGTATGCTTGTTTGAGTCGGAAGATGCAAAATAAAATTAAAATTTCATAAATCCTCATGTTCTGAATGTTGCAATCACCTGTGTGACTCCATTCTTCAAAACCAAACTTCAAGTGAGACCAGCAATGGACTCTTAGCAAATACAACGATGCAACCAACACACTAGGCATAGTACTGCAAGTTGGCCTTCTTCTTGGCTTGCACCTCCAGGATTCCATCCATGTAATCCTCATGCGTGAGCTCTGTAGCACCTCGGCGCAATGCGATCATGCCCTGCAGAACACATAGCCAGGTGCCATCATGCAGGATTCCATGGCAAAGAAAGTGACTTTGCTTTAATTTTTGATTGAAAAGTTTTGTTACAATTTGGGTAGTATGAAAGATTTGTGTCATAAGGATATGAAAGCTTTGATGGGTTGAAAGTTAAGAGATATCCAGAAGCGCATGCACCGAAAGGCTACAGCAAACAAGACCGGAAACGATGGAAAAGGAATAGAGCACGAGGTCGGTTGTGTAACTCACAGCTTCCACACACACGGCTTTGCACTGCGCACCGTTGAAATCATCTGTACAGCGTGCCAACTCCTCATAGTTCACATCGGGGCTACGTAGCAGTAGGAAAGATGGATGAAAACATTTTCAGCAGGCACATAAACACGTTTATGTAGTAAGCCATTTCACATTCACAAATTTTATGTTCCAGTTCAACAAGGGTAGCAGTGCTCTCTCTGCTACAGCAGTCAAGGAATCAACGTTCCATTCCCTGCTTTCTCCAAGTGTTAACTCACCATGTTGTGATGTCCTTACTTCATACAACATTTTTTTGTGATCACTCACACCACTCCCCCAGCCTTTCACCCCCAAACCTCTTCCCAAACAATTACATGTCCTTAGTGCAGTGTTTGCTCAAACAAGTACAGCCTAATCAGCCTCATGACATCATAAACAATCAGATAATTTTGTTGAGGTTTGGTGGGGGAGGGGATTTGAGGGGTGGTTGGGGGGGGGGGGAGACTGAGAAACAGGAGAATAAAAAGTTACGATTAAAAACAGGTTGCAGTCATTAGGTCACCTTGGCTGTGTACTGGCAATTGCATACCAAAGATGAGGTTCCTCTATTCACTACTTCAGCCACATTCATGAGGCAGGGCAAGAAGAACTTGGAGACAACATTTGCAGGGATCTTTAGAAGTAGTATGAAGAGGTAACTACATGGAAAGCAGATTGGAAGAAGACTACTTTCAAAGACAAGAAGCACTTAAGCAGAAACCAAACGATGCCAAACAAGGCACTGGTAGTGTACAAGATAATTTAGATGAGTAAATGACAAAAGAAGATTCTCATCCTAAATCCTAACCCTAAGGCATTTTGAAAGGTATAAAAAAACAACTGCAGAGCAGACCAGTCCAGGTCAGGAGGTGTGTGTGCGTGCGTGCGTGTCTCGTTGGTTGTTATCTCCATATGCAGGTTTCAGAAGGTGGAACGGAGTCCTCCCAGCCCTCGAAGTATCCTCCTCCGTTTCAGTAAAGGATATCAATTTGTGAAGTTTTCTTGTTCTCAAAGTTTCGGTCCGAGGGATCTTTTGAGGATCGTCACTGAGCCCCAGACAGCTTCCAACTGCGGTTAGTTTGTAGCAATATTCCCAGGGATGCTTTTTAAGATCTCTGTAAGGTTCTTTGTTATCATTCCTGTTGCTCCAACACTCACTGATACAATTTCAGCACTCTTCAGCTTCCAAGGTCTGTTGATCTCATTTTTGAGATCTTGATATTTGGTCATTTTCTTGATTTCTACGTTGTTTACACCAAAATTGCTGGGTACTGACACATCAATTAGCAATGTCTTCTATTTCTTTTAGTACTCCAGTACTATAAACCAGTTGCAATGCTTTATTTTCAATGTTCACGCTCGATGGGATCATTAGGTTGTACGTGAGCATTGCTTACTAGTTTTCAGTAATTGCTTTTGGTTCACGTTTCCACAAGTTTTCTGGAACTGGGATAATGAGACTTTTGCAGATGTGCCAGTGGATTACTCTACATGCCTTGTTGTGCCTTTGGGTGTCCAACTGCTCTGACATGAGTTTTTCACATCTCGTTAGGAGATGGCTCATACTTTCTGTTTCTTCCTTGCAGAATCTACACTCGGCCGATTGACTCAGTCCCGCCATTTTCTTAAAGCCATTGGTCTTGGGCATTTATAATGATTCGCTTTCCATCCCAGATGAGCTGACCTCTTAGCCATTCCAAAGAGCCTTCTTTGTATATTCCCAATCTGTCAAACTCTTTCTTTTCTTTTTATATACCTTCCTGCTCTTTTGTCATTTTCCCAGTGGTTGGTGTATATCTGTTGATATTTCGTTTTATATTTTTCTTGTATTTTTTTGCAATTGTTAGAACTGTATTCATTGCTATTTCGGTTTCTTGTGTGACATCTTCCGTTTGCACCTGTCTTTGGAAAAAAAATTGCTGGGTGGGTTAGGGATACCTTCTCTGGTTTGTTGTCTTCATGTTCGATTACAAATTGGATTCGGTAATCTGTTGCACTTTTCACATGTTCAGCCAATACTACAGTTGTCATGGTGTGCACTTGGTTGAACTCCATCAGGCCGCTACCTCCTCGTCTTGAGAGGTACATTCTCTGGATGCATTGATTTTTGGAAAACATTGTGGATGGTGAGGAGTTTCCTTGTTTTGATATCCAGTTTATTGATTTCTGATTGTGGCAAGTTTATTATTCTACAACTGGACTGGTATTGTGAGTTGGTTTTTGGCTTTGATTTTGTTCCTTGGAGAAAAGTATGTTTTCAGGATCAGCCTTATTGTAAGCCGGTATTCTTTGGTAATTGTTTTGCACATTTGTTTATGACAATTTGGTGGCCCTCTTCAACCCCAAGGTATTTTTATGATGCTTCATTTTCTAGCTCCTATATTGTTACCCTCGCTGGAGGAGAGGGTATTGCATTTGGGTCCGTTTATTAATTGCCGGAATACTTCGGATTTCGGCAATTATGTTGGTCGGTTGTGTGTGTCATTCTGTGTTTCTGTCTGTCTGTCTGTCTGTCTGTCTGTTTGTTTACCCTGTAGCAACCACACCCTTTCAGCGATCATGACCAAACTGGGTACAGACGTTGGCCATGGTCCAACTTAGACACTTGTCGTTTTTGGTGAATCTAGATCAAAGGTCAAGGTCAAGGTCACCAAAAAACCAAAATTCTTATTTTCGCAATAACGCCTGCTAAAATGGTTGTATCGACTTCAAACCAAATCCAAAATGTGCATCTTCCAATTCTGCATCCAACCATATGTCTCATTGGGGTGTCACACCAACACCCTTCTTAGCGGTCGGGGGTCGGGTCAAAACTTTCAAATTGCAATAAAAACACCATTTCAAGTCCGATTGACTTCCAAGTTATGATAATGACCAAACTAAGTGCTATAACTCATTAAACAGTAGCACTATCGACATATAAGAACCAAATTGATTTCCAGGTTTTTGTTTTTCAGAGATCATGGATATATGACAAAGTTATTCCAGCAATTCCTTGCTCAACGAGCAATTTCATTTGTTTGTTTGGCTGTTTGTCCGCACGTAACTTCCGTTTTTCTCTGCGACTGCTTGTCAATTTGAGACGAAATTTTCACCAATGGAGCGACTACTCGTGTGGAGTGTTTTATTGATAATTATGACGTCATAGGTCACATGGTGTGGCAGCCATGTTGGCAAAATGGAAAAACTTTGGACCTCCGTATCTCTGAAACTGCGCCAAGGGAAAACTTTAAACTTCACACGTCAAGTACTCCTCATGGGGAATAAGTGCGATTTTTAATGACATCATAAGTGCTTTTGTTATGTCGTCATAAATGCATATGTGGAATGCTACATCTGATCAGTACGAAAAATTTTGAGGGTCATCTTGGGTTAAAATTGTCCAGAGAAAAAAGTTTGATGAAATCAGTCATTCGACAACCCTAGTGTTCAAAATTTTAAAATTGTTTTTTTTTTTAAACCTTCAAAAACCTTCCTCTCTGAAGTGGCTCAACAGATTGAGGGGAAACTTTACAGGTATGACCGCTTATCAATGAGGAACAAAAGGTTCACACAAATGACATCATAGGTCACATGGTTTGGCAGCCATATTGGATTTACCCTAAAATCTATTAAAAAAAAAATCCCCAGAATGGCTGAACAGATCGAGGGAAAACTTCACACAAATGTTCCCCAAGCCTTGGGGCTACCAGGGTATTCACAAATAATTGATGTCATGTGGTCTGGCAGTCATTTTGGATTGAGCAAAAATCTTTAAATAATGTTTTCTCTTGAACCACTTAATTAATCGATGTGAAACTTCACAATTATGATCTAGTAGTGATGGGGAATATATATTTTAAATTTCAACCTGATCAGATGCATGGTCTGGCAGCAGAATTATTTAATATTTTTGATCTGGTTACTTTTTGATTATTTTTTTTCTTTTTTGAATAACGCTCACTTGACTGTGCCTGGATGGGTTTGAAGGTTGAGAAGTAGCAGCTGAAATGTGAATCCTATCCAGGTTCCTCCTGATGACTTCATCTTTGCTTTTTGCTTGGTTGAGTTCCTTCTGATTACTCCAATGCAGGACTGTACCTATTTGGTCTTTCATTTGATTTGAAATGAATATTAATAAACGTCATGGGTCAGTGTCAGGTGTCTGTTCAAAGCGGGGTTTCATCAAAGCAGGATGTCTTGGTACCCAGTCATCACTGCCAGCAGTTATAAAATGGCAGTTATAGTTTTGTCTCTAATTAATTACGTAACACACCAGTACACAAACACCACCCAAAACAAGTCCTGGCGAGGGTCTGCAATCTCTGATCATCTTTTCCTTGTTGTATTTGTTTCAATTATGTTGTACAGTTTTGTTGGTCGACCTTGTATGAATGTGCATTTGGCACACTTATCTCGGCCAAATTCCATTTGAATGTTGTCAGAGTACCTTTCACTAACTTGAGTTATTCTTCCAATTTTTCGTCGTTTGGTGCAAATAGTTTTAAATCATCAATGTAAAGTAGATGTGTCACCTTTCTTGTCTCTTTGGACATTCTCTCATTTGATGTCAGAATATATCCATGTCCTTGCTCATTAATGAGGTTGCTCAGTGGGTCCAGGGCCAGGCAAAACAGGAAGGGTGAAAGGCTGTCTCCCTGAAAGATCCTTCGATGTATCTTCACCCCTGGAATTTTGATCTTTCTTTCCGAGTGCTATAATATCAATGTGGTATTTCAAAGCTCGGTTGCTTTCTCTATCAGTTTGATTATTTGAGGATTGATCTTACACAATTGCATGCATTTTGTCATCCATGAATGTGGAACACCATCAAAAACTTTTTTGTAGTCTATTATTGCTGTGGACAATTTGGTTCTTCTTGTCTTGCAATTTTTCAGTATGGCCTTGTTTAGTAGTAGGTTGTCTATTGTTCCATAGCATCCTTTTTTGGTTGTGTGTGTGTGTGTGTGTGTGTGTGTGTGTGTGTGTGTGTGTGTGTGTGTGTGTGTGTGTGTGTGTGTGTGTGTGTGTGTGTGTGTGTGTGTGTGTGTGTGTGTGTGTGTGTGTGTGTGTGTGTGTGTGTGTGCGCGCCATATCCACAAATGAGAGTGAATTGGACCACCTCTTAATCACTCCCCCGACTTTCTTTTGTGACTTTTTCAAAGACAGCTGGGTATGGGTCTTGCTACATCAAGCTGTGCCGCAAGGTAGCCAGAAATTACCCCGCGCATGTGAAGCGAAAAGCAAGGTTAAGGAATTGGTTCATGTCCGTCTGGCTGTCTACCTGTCCATCTTATCAGTTTATGATCGAGGAACAGATTATTTAAATTGAATGTTAATATTTTGAACACCAATCTGAACATGAATAGGAAGAGGTCTTTCTTTTACCATACCTTGGCTCAGAATTCCTCCCAATCACACACAGAGAGGAGTGAGATAATCTTTTTGTCTGTCTGTCTGTCTGCCTGCCTGGCAGCCAAGCAAAATTGAAAAATCACTTGAAACAGGAAATTTACTGTTTTAAGGATGTCACAATGGATACATACAACAGGCACAAATAACTAATGTAATGTGTTAGATGAGGTGATGTGACAGACACTGTGGAAAATGGCAGTAAATTCCACAATGAATTTATTTTTATCTGACTTTTACAATCTTTCTTTTATTTAAATTTAATTACATACTTTAACACTGTCAAACACAAATCGCCTGTCATAATACTTCCAAAAACCTCCAGTTTTGCAGTACTTCAATTTAAATAAAGGTTCAATGGGGTGGTATATAAGGGTGGTATTTGGGACCGCTACAACAGCACTAAATTTCCGCAATTTTTAATGATCGTTAAAATCATTACTATATTAAAACTGAAGTAAAATTGAAGTTAAACTGTGTTAGGAAGAGTGTTCTATGAACTCTAATTTTGCAATGCAGCAGGTAACAAGATGCCTCCACTTCTCTGTCTGGAGAATCCCTCCTCCTTTATTTGCATTCTCTGAACACCCTCACCATATCGATATCCCTCCTCACACAATCTTCCCATCTCAACCGCAGTCTACCTCACTCTCAGCATATTTGCTCTTTGCTATTTTTTCTTCCCCCATCTGCGCGTGACCAGCCCACTTCAGGCTTTTTACCAATCTCCCCTTCAAACTCATCTGCACACCACAATCTCCTCCCTCAATTCATCCATCCTCCTCCTATCTACTCTCTTCACTCCCCCATCCTCTTGACCCAGTTGTTCTTGCAGAACAACAGCCTCTGCTTCTGTCAATGCCACCATCTCCAGACTGTAAAGGTCGGCCGGCGTTAAACAAACCTCAGAACCTCCCGTTAAATTTCCTTGATATTTTTCTGTCTGGCATCAATTCCTCCCCCCACATCCACACATTTGCACCTGTACCCTCCTCTGCACCTCTGCGTCCGACCTACCATCGCCGGTCACTGTTTCCCCCAGATACTCAAACCTATTTCCCCGTCTGATCTTCCCTTTCAACCTGATGTTTCTGTTCTCTGTTCAAATTATTCCCACCCTGCTTCATCCATTCATGGTCAGATGTCAGTCTTTAAGTCTTAACAGAGCCGTCGTTGGCTGCTCTAAGCTCCCAAAGTTGTACATGGTGTTCACCTAAAGCACCGGCAGCACTGTTTATCTCACTACACTTAAAAATAAAATTAAAATAAAAAACGGGGGGGGGGTGGATATTGTAATCGGCTCTGTTTGTCTGTGTCTGTTCAACCGTCACACTCTCTCCTCAAACGGTTGTGCATAAATTCACCAAGCTAAGTAGTTATGATCACCACATGGCAAGAAGGCGCAAGAGTAGGGTCATTTTTGGCTCTGCCCCCTGGGGTGGTGACAAAAGGTCAAATACCAGAAAATGCAATTACAGGCACATTTTAAAATTTTTAAAAGAAACTTTGTACATGCAATCAACATTGGGGGGACGTAACGATCTTTTTGATATGACCCCTGGTTCATGCCTCAGGGGGTGGGGACTTGGAGTCACAGGGCTAAAAACAAGATATTTTTGAACTCAAATTTGATATTAGGTCATTCCTGGTGGAACTTTTTGTCATCTTTATCCCCACGCTTTTAGAAAAATAACGGGGGGCTATTGTAATCGGTTCCATCTGTCTGGCCGTCATGCTGTCTCCTCCTTAAACAGTTGTGCAGAAATTCACCAAATTTGGTGGCAATGATCACCACATGGCATGAAGGTGCAAGAGCAGTATTTTTGGCCCCTGTCCCATGGGGTGGGGTCAAAAACCAAAAAAAAAATAAAAAATACAATTATAGCCACATTTTTAAATGAAACTTTGTATATGCAATCATTATTGGGGGACGCATGAAATATGCAACGATTTTTTGGATTTGACCTCAGGTTCATGCCCCAGGGGGTGGGCACTTGGGGTCACAGGGGTCAAAGCAAGATATATTTGAACTCAAAATGTGATAGCAGAAAGTTCCACCAGGAATGACTCTATCTTTCAACATTACTTTTGGTGGGAAGCATGGGGATTTGCGATGGCGTGCTATCGACTTCACTCAAGTTTCATGTTTATTATTATTACTTTTAAACAAAATTCAAGAATGTACATCTAACTTCCCTAGCAATCTGCATTGAAACTTCCTCTGCCTGTTGTCTCATTTCCCTCCCTCCAGCCTTTCAAGTGCTGCCCATCATCCCCTCACGCTTTCTTTCATACCCTAGCCCTACTCTCCTCCACCCTCACCGAACACACCATGCCCCCATTTTCCTTTCTGCCACTATACTCATGCACAGTCTTTGTCAACCTGTTCCCCTTTTATCCACTGCCAGTCTGCGAACCGATGGCCCTCTGCTGTTGAGCTCCTCCACGAGTCTATATTTCTGCATGCAATAATAAAAGGCCTGTGAACGAATTGAGAATATTGATTAAAAGTTTTGTAATGGCAAGAAGACAGAAGGAACACAGGCAGATATTGGACATCCAGGTTGACAACAGAATACACTTGAACATTAAAAATAAATAAATAAATAAATAACCGTACTGGTTTCAGGTACAAAGGAGGACAAAAACGGTATACATTTCCGAAAGGAGGTAGAATATATGAAATGGTGGCAAGCTGCCACAATGAAGTGCTGGGGTAAAGAGGAGCGATTGGAGAGAGACCAAGCGGATAACCATGGGGCAAAGTAAAGGAATGGGAAACAATTAAATTGTCTTCAATATTTTTGTACCTATTAATTGTAAAGGCCCAGTCACACCTTGACATTTTAGCCAGCTTATGCCGATTTTTGGAAAATTTGTCTAAAACGCTGGTACACGTCGAATACGTTATGGGTAAGTTTTGATAACATTGAGAGCACGCTGAAAAACACTGCCATACGTCATTGTACGCTGGCTTTAAACGTTGTACTTTTCGGTTGTCCTCAAATTTTCCATGCTTGAAATTTTAAGACTTATGTCACCGTATGACTCACACATTCCGCAAAACACTGGCCATAAGTTGTAGGCACGTCACGCGATCGTTGACACACGTTACTTGTAAGTTACTCATAAGTCGAAACACGTCGAGGTAATGTTTAGCGTACCCGAAACTTATTTCTAACCTATGAGTAACGTGTTGTACTCACGTTACGCGATCGGTGACACACATCGACACACGTTACTTGTAAGGTGCTCATAAGTCGAAACACATCAAGGTAATGGTTAGCGTCAGTGTTCCAGACTCCCTGGTTTTATTTATTTATTTATTTTCTTCTTTCCTGCAGTATGATGGTGATTTTGACACTTCGATTTCTAGTGCGGTTATAATATAATATAATTAATAGGCTGCCGCTCAACGATTTAAATCATAACCGCACTGTACACTGAACACAGTCATATCGAAGAAACAAACAAAAAAAAAAAACGGGAGTCTGGATCACTGACGCTAACCATTACCTTGACGTGTTTCGACTTACGAGTACCTTTCAAGTAACGTGTGTCGATGTGTGTCAACGATCGCATATCGTGCGTACAACTTATTCCCATCGCATGCGGAGCGTGTGTCATACGGCAAGTACGTCGTAAAATTTTCAGCATGTTTAAAATTACAAGACGTACTCCATTTAATAAGACGTATGATAGCGTACTTTAGCGTTCTATTCACGCATACCAAACTTACCCATACCGTATTCGACGTGCGCCAGCGTTTTAAACGCATTTTTCAGAGGTCGGCATACGCTGGCAAGATCGCCAAGGTGTGAATGCGATGTTGACACTTCCATTTCTGCGGCGGTTATGATTTGAATCGTTGTGCGGCAGCCTTTTCATAAGCTACGCCACGTCATCGTCGGCGATGCGTGCAGCGCGCTATGCCTAAGTTAGACTATCGTTGGGCATAGGTTGTGAACGCCGACAACAGGTTCAGCATTCGTTGGTATAAGTTATCTATAACACAACGAAACGTTCTGTGTCCGTTACTAATACATTATGCATAAGACCAAGTCGTTATGAATACGTCCGAATCTTTAAAAAAAAGTTCAACGTAAGCCAGCGTTTTACATACATTTTAATACGTTGCCATTGCTGGCTAAAACGTCAAGGTGTGACTGGGCCTTAAGTGTCATATTTTGCCGATGGCCATTGCACTGCATGCTTTGAAAGTTCTTTGCATTTGATAATCCGCAAAACCAACCCAAATCTTCCTCAACCATACTGGCCTCTTCTTGCCTCAAAGACTTTGCTTCCTTCAACAAGTATATAGAAAACCATTCCATTCCAGGATCAAACTGTGCCAGTACCTGACATTCATTTTCCTTGAGTGAATCTGCATTATCCTTGCTCGCGCCTCCTCATTTGGCATTGGGAACTCAATTTTACGATCGAGCCGTCCGGAGCGAAGCAGTGCAGGGTCGAGGATGTCCACACGGTTTGTTGCAGCAATCACCTACGATTGGATTTGGGAAGAAGGTATAGAGTTTCAGGTTTCAAATGCAATAATACAGTTTCAGAGGCAATTCATTTTTTTTTTCAGTTTCCGGGTTATGGTTTGCAAGTTCTGTTTAAAAGGCCAAAAAATAGGAGGTGGAGATTTTGAGTTCTGGGAGCTCCCACCTACTGAACCCCGCAGACGTTGATAACAACCAAAGAGATGGCAACATTGTATTCTCTTCCGTTGCCATGTAGGAGTGCTGCAATTGAAGTGTTATGGACTGAATGGCCATTTATTATCTCAAATATTCTGAATCAGGTTGAGATCTATTTTTTCATGAACCAGAGTAGAAATAATTAAATAGATAAAGGATTCAAAACAAGAGATAACACGGAATATATCAATATCAATTTTTTTTTTTTAAGGACGATGAATGTCATAAGCCGAATTCCATGAATGACCCCGACGTTGAATGAAAGCTGATTACCAAATGATGTTGATACTTGGGCAGCCGATTACCAGACAATATAAACGTGTGAGGCCGCTCGAAGCAAAGACCTCCATTCTCCAGAGAAATTTCTTTCCAACGTCATTACATGATTTTCAAACCCACGCTCACGGCCGTTAAATAAATACTATGCATTTTTGTAAATCATGGCTTTCTCCACAAAGTGTTGGTATTCAACAGAAAGGACCCGAGGACCACCGAAAAGTTCAATTTCTCGTGATTTAAGGCCAACATAAGGCGTCATGTTGCCTGTACGGCGTCATGTGACCCGCCAGCTCGCTTGCGTCTGATGAAATGTTTTCACATTTTAAAACGTCTGTTTTTCGCCGGAATTGTTTTGGACACTCGCAGAGATTAGAGAATTTGAAAACCCCCTCCTATTGACAGAGTCAAACGTTGGGGTAATACGTTGGGGAGGTTGGTAGCGTAGTCCGGTGGAAACCGTGCTGGCGTCGCCTCTGGGTTAAAATCCAGCTGAAGGCAACATTCAGAATTTGGATCCCAAGCTTGTGTAAAATAGAAATGCCACAGTAAAAATGAAAATGGACCATTCTGATGGAGAATGGCAATTAGAGGCGATTTTGAGAAATGACAAGTTTCCATCTCGTGATCACAACAAAATTACATCACGTTATTCAGCTCCTCGAAGGCTTTATGAGACGAACCCTTCTTAGCCATCTCAGAAAAAAGGTCAGGCACCTTAACTTGTGTGTTTGGCTGAAAGCCATCGAGTTGATTGAGGAGCTCCAGCATAGTCCGCTGCACCTCACGGTCACCAGCCTTCTCACTGTCAAACCTGCAAATTAGAATAGAGCAAGGCTCATGTGGGACTTCCTTCTTAATGGCCTGTCTGTGGTTACATTCAATTTCATTTGTTTAAAAGAAGACACCTGCTCATTGCATATTTGAAGACAAATCCACAAAACAACCCTGTCGAGTGAGCTAAAAATATAAAAATACCCCCGAGCGGAAGTGCTGGTCATCTCTGCCAGAGGTCGAAAGTAACTCTGTGCCAGACTGGAATACGGGCAGTTCATAAAGTACGTATGCTGTACTTCCGGGTTTCAAAACCACCCACCCCCCTCTGTATGCAGGCTAGTGATCACTCACCTCATACATCGCTAATCGCTTGCAAAGCCAGCAGTTCCTTATGAACCGATGTTTGTAAGTCATGACGATGCAATCCCTAGCGGTGTAATTTACCTTTTTCTTTTAATATCACAGCACGTCATTTATGAAAATAAAAGTACAAATTGACATTCAAGACAATGTTAATGTCATAAATGAAAGTAAGTGTGCATATAAACTTGTATTCCATTGTTTTAGTTAAATCTGACAAAAGCTTCAAATGTAATATTTGTCTCGGAGAGTGTCGATTCTTAAGTTTTTGTATGTACTTTATGAACGGCCCATACGGGGAATCAGAGCGAAGTTTGAAGGGCTACAACATCGGAATGAGAGCAAATTTCAAAAAAATGGCTCGTTTTGTTTTAGATAATAGTCCGTAGTATCTGAATCACTAATAACATTTGATCTCTCTTGATAAATGAGGGAGGAGATACGATTTGAAATCGATTTTCGCAACTTTGACAGCCTCGTGACGTTGACATCGACCTTGAAAGTTATATCGTTGTGCATGTCTCATCGACCTCTATCCATTCCACTATTGGTTATTTGTCTCCACTCGGTTTGATTGTGGACGGACGGACGGACAGACTTTGGAGACTGTTATTATTAGGTCATCTCTACTGAGATGATAGAGATGACCTAAAATGAATAAAGCACCAATAAAACAGCATCAAGAAAATGAACCGAGAGAAGGAAGCAATTCCGTACACATTGTGAAAAGCTTTGTTCAAACACAGCCCACATACAGAGCAATGAGAGCAGAGTCAAACTGGAGGGGGAGCACTCGGTAGAGTGCAAAACCTCTGCCGCCAATACTGCTGGGTCACTTAAGTGAACCTGATATCCTATTCATTGTAGGTCAAAACGGATCAGACTCTACTGAACCTTGTTTTGGTGGAATTTCCAAAAGCAAATTATAAAAACAATGTTGCATTAGACATTTTAGGAAGATGTGCAAAAACATTAATCTTTATAAACAGTTGCCAATCGTGATGTGACAGGTGGAAAAAAATTTGGCTCAGTAATTTAGAAAATACGTTAATACAGCAAACAGCTTGGAAATTGGGTGTGATCAAATATATTTTGCTTTGCAACTCACAAAGAGAAACCACATAACTTGTATAAATCATATACCTCTACCATATAGCAAATGCCGACTGTACATCCTGATCGGGAGACAAACTGTACCGCTGTCGACTGTAGGGCACTTGACAAGTGACTTAAGCACTCAAGCAAACACTCCGATTAAATGGTTGATAAGGAACGGCTGGCCAGGCTGTGGCTGCACACCATATAGGATTACGAGGACAAGCAGACCTATCCCTAATCCTAATGGTTAGGTGCATACCTTTTCGTGCCGATGGCATCGAGTTCATCAATGAAGATTATCGTGGGGGCTTTTTCCTTGGCAAGAGCAAAGGCGTCCCGCACAAGCTTGGCTCCATCTCCAATAAACATCTGTACTAGCTGGGGCCCAGCTAGTTTAAGAAATGTAGCCTGAAAATGAGAGACAGCCTTCATGGATTACAAATAACAAAACGAGAACCCTCCCTGCCTTCTTCAAGACTGGGGAAAAATAACAGCAGGAGGAACATATCTTAAATTTTAAATCTCTCATTTAAAACAGGTGATTAAAATCCCATTTTCCAAATTTTAAGTTATTGTTCCATTTCTGTAATATTACTATATTAGCCATGTACATAAACCACAACTACTTTCCAGAACAAAAGGCCCTTTTACGAGGGAGTGTTGAAAAGTAATGCCTCCTATTCTTTTTCTCCAAAAGAGGTTAAGATATTCAAATGAAACAAAGCACAGTCCAACCATTAGTTCTTTCCACCACTGGGTATGAAGTTTTGTTGATTCTGACAATGGATGCCTCAACGCGACATTTGTCAAGAAGGCAGAGGGTAGCACGACATTGTCATTGCTGTGAAGCATGCAGCACTGGAGATGAGAGTTGAGTGTGAGATGACCAGAGATGAGAGTTGGGTGCACCATTATGATTCTGAGTAAGAGACGGTCAATGGTGTACCACCACAAAGGATCACCAGCCCCAACTTGGCTCCATCGGATTTTCATTTCTTCCCCAAACTTAAGGAACACCTTTGTGGAGAACATTTTTCTTCTGTCAATGATGTCAAAGCCACTATGAAGCACTGGACAAGTCAACAGGACGTACAGTTCTCTCATGACCGCATCACAAAACAACTTGTACGTTGGCAGAAATGTGTGGACCACAGTGGTGGTGATGTTGAGAAATAGATATGCACCATGGGAGAATTGAGATTAGTATCTGTTTCATTCAAATATCTTTACTTGTTTTGGAGAAAAACAACAGGAGGCATTACTTTTCAACATGGTCTTGAACATATCCTTTGATACGACCATCGCTTACCCATGCACACTATTGGCTTAAAACACCACATACAATTTGTATTAACAAAGCATGACTTAAGAAGCAAGTGGCCATTCCAGGTGGTAACAGCAAAAATCACAATGACCAATTAAGTTTATTTTTACACTTTTATCCTCAATAACCACACATCCCAGTAATTTATAAAATACAAGTGACAAGGACTGCTGCACTAACAAGTAGCTTATTAAAACAAAAATTCACTTGCTATTCTGATGGTTTGGTCCAATTGGA
The DNA here is from genome assembly GCF_056783735.1 of Eptatretus burgeri. Taxonomy (NCBI): domain Eukaryota; kingdom Metazoa; phylum Chordata; class Myxini; order Myxiniformes; family Myxinidae; genus Eptatretus; species Eptatretus burgeri. The sequence goes on from NC_140965.1 coordinate 49,710,228, forward strand.
AACCTCGTTTCATGAACCAAATTGAACAGGAAAAATATTTATTATTAATAAAGTATAAATTTGTGATTTACTTTTTATCTCTAAATGGGAAAAATAATCAAATCAATCTCTTGGGGTGGCGAGTTAGATGTAAAGTAAGTTCACGCATGTTGAAGGCACCAGTATATCACCAGCCATCGGGTATCTTACCTTGGTCTGAGCGGCACAAGCACGAGCCAGCAGCGTTTTTCCAGTACCAGGTGGACCGTACATGAGGACACCCTTTGGAGGTTGGATTCCCAAATTCTCAAAACGTTCCTTGTGTGACATGGGAAGTACTATGGCCTCCACAAGCTGCGGTGTGGAATTACAAGACATGATCAAGTGAATCGTGCTTCACCAATCACAAAAACAAACTAAACCAATCACAGACATGGCAAACCAATCACATCACCAATCACAAAAGTATGGCTCACCATTAGAATTTTTTTTTTTTTTTGGAAAGTCCGAACAAAGATTTATATGGGTTACTTGATATCGCAGTTTGAGTTATTGCTTTATATGTCATAACCACACATTGGAATCGAACATTCTACGGTAATTTACTTGGTTTACAATTATCCTTGGTTCATTCAGGTAAAAGTACAAACATCCATTTTATAAATGTAATGAGAATTATTCCTGCTTCTCACAATTTTTAACAAAGAATCACCATCTTTTGTATGATGCTGAGGGTACATAACCATCTCATGGCAATACCTCCTGGATCTGCTTGTCCAGTCCACCGACATCCCCGTACTGCTCCGTCGGGCGTTCATCGACCTCCATGGCTTTCACACGAGAGTCATACTCGGTCGGCAGTGTCTCCAAGATCAGGTACGAGTCTTTATTCACACCCTTGGAAAACAAAACACTGAAGGTCCTCAGAGAATGGTCACTTTAAAATACAATAAAAACATCACATGCTTCTCTACAAATGATTCAACCTCATGAAAAACTCACATTGGCTCCAATGATGAAGACAATGTATGACGGGAACACTTTCACCATCTTCAATATCAGCAATTTGTGTACTTGATGATCATGGAAATTAATCAGAAGTATGCACTCCATTTCATATAATGAGACAAGACACCCTCTTCCTCTCTTCCCTCTATAAGGGGTGAGGCCAAACTAAGTTAACAAAAAAAAACAAAAGAAAAAAAAAGCAAGAACAGGCTGAGCATATGGTACCTATCTATTCACAGGAATGGGTATGAGCATACGGGCACCTCCAGTCGTGGCCAAAATACTTGCACCCTTGCAATGTTTTCAAATAACACAATTTTCTCGAAAAAATAAGTTGAAATAAACAAAAGCATTTGTTCTTCACTGTTAATATTACAGAACCTTTGTTTTTGATTCAGAACTTAATAAATCCTATTAAATCAGAAAATAAAAAGAAATGGAATTGACAAAATTATTGACACCCTCGACTTAATATTTGGTAGCACAGCCTTTGGACAAAATAACTGCAGTCAATCGCTTTCTCGAGTCATGAATGAGTTTCCTACACCTCTCTACTGGTCGTTTGGCCAACTGTTCTTGTGCAAACTGCTCCAGTTCTCCCAGATTTGAAGGGTGCATTCTCCCAACTGCTGTTTCATATCTCCCCACAGGTGTTCAATGGGATTTAGATCTGGACTCATTGCTGGCCACTTCAGAACAGTCCAGCATTTTGTCTTGAACCATTCATGGATGCTTTATGAAGTGCGTTTGGGGTCATTGTCCTGCTGCAAGACCCATGACCTTCGATGGAGACCCAGCTTTCTGATACTGGGTTGAACATTGCACTCTAAAATGCCTCGGTAGTTTCCTGATTTCATCATACCATGCACACATTCAAGGCACCTAGTGCCAGAGGCAACACAGTAACCCTAAAACATCACTGAACCTCCTCTGTGTTTGACTGTAGGGAAGGTGTTTTTTTTATTTGATGGCTTCATTTTGTTTTCTGTAAACATAGAGATGATGTGCTTTACCAAAAAGCTCTAATTTGGTCTCAAGAATGCGTCCTCACAGAAGACCAATGGCATCAGTAGAAGCCACCGATAAATGCCAGCACTGCATTTGGCACTGCCAGCACTGTGCCAGTGCCCAGCATATGCCAGTGCAAATAAATGCCAGCACTGTGCCCCACAGCGACGACCCTCCACCCACTGTTCAGGCGATCAGAGACATAACCAACACACCAAATGCTAACAACATACATTATGCACATGGCGCACCCTTTTTCAATCCATATATCCAAACTTTTCCCTCAATTCCCTGACACAGATCAGGGCTGGCACCGTGCACATGACACCGCCGCTGATAACCGAACACGATGCTCGATGATGGGCGGACCCGCGCGCCGACGTGTACAATGGCGGACCCACGCGCACTGTACGGGGCAAGCTCGATAGCGGGAGGACCCGCGCTCTGACGTGTACAATGGTGGACCCGCGCACACTGTACGGGGCATGCTCGATGGTGGGTAGACCCACGCGCTGACGTGTACAATGGCTGACTCGCACTCTGACGTGTACAATGGCGGACCCGCGCACACTGTACAGGGCATGCTCGAGGGCAGGCAAACCTGCACGCTGACCACGTGTACAATGGCAGACCCGCGCACACTGTACGGGGCATGCTCGATGGCGGGCGAACCGGCGCGCTGACCACGTGCACAATGGTGAACCCGTGCGCACTGTACGGTGCATGCTCGATGGCAGGCGGACCCACGCGCTGACCACGTGTACAATGGCAGACTCGCGCGCAGCCCGTGATACTTTATCATCGTACAGAATGGGGCACGAAGAACACACATCTTTGGTCAGGTCTGAGCATGGGGTTACAATAACATCTTACTGTCGGTCTACGCTCACGACAGCCACAAATGTCTCCAACGGACGGCAGACATCCTCGCGCACCTCCGCCTTGATGCAGCTCGGGCCACGCTCGGGCCATGTGGCACACCACGGAGCAGGCACATTGTCCAGCGCCAACCGCGGGTTGCTGGGGAACGGCACGGGGTTCGGTGCAAGGCAATTCATATCACGGAGTTCAGTGCGAGAAGATTCCGCAGCTTGGAAGAATCTGGCCGGAAGTAAAGTGGAGCCGCTTCCGGTCATGGCGGCCGGCATGTGTGCTGGCCGGGGCCCAACCAAAGCGCCTGATTCGGGTGATGAGGCATCGCTTCGGGTCGTCACCCCCGCCCCACACCACGGGGTCTATAAAAGGACAGGTCGCAGAGCCGCTGGTGTCGTTCCTACTCGTCATTCCTGCTCGCCGCTCCTGTCTGCTCATCCTCGGCTCGTCGTCGTTTTTCCAGTGTCGTTCCTGCCCGTCATTCCTGTCAGCTCGCGATCAACAGTCCGCCCATCCCCCTGCTGGCTCCGCCCTTCTTTACTAATTTGCCTGCTGACTCCGCCTACTTCACCACCTCGTTGTCTCTCCACCCATTGGCTTCTGACTCCACCCAAGTCCCTCCTTCACGTGTCATTCTCAGGACCGACGCTAGCTGCACGAAGTGCCATGAAGCAAGAGACAATGTCAGGGAGGTATTGCCCAGTGGAGCATACCCCCAAAATGTATTGGTGGCGCGATCGGGCAGTCGTGAAAGGTATTGAAAGACCGTGAGCCTCATCTCCTCTCCTTTTTTTCTTCATTAACTCCTCTTAATCGGGGTGTGTAGGTGTGTGCATGTGCGTGTGCGTGTGCGTGTGCGTGCGCATCCTGGTTTAAGTTAAGATTGCACAATAATTATATCGGGATAACTCTGCTCTGTCTGCTTTTGTAAGTTGCTTGATTATTGCCGCACCTCTGACATTTCTTCCTATTTCTGCGAAAGACAACAATAAACAACATTCACTGTGCCACATATCTTTCCTCGCCTGCCTGTAATAAATTCTTTGCAGAAATGTTCCCAGCTCGTTTTCATCTTTTCTTTCATTGATCCAGCATAGTCCGTATCCTAACTTAGCCGGGACTTTATTCCCAACGATCCGTTCCTTTGAGCCGGTACGTCCTTGGCAGTGTCGCTCGGCTGCATCTGATCCGGTAAAGTCATCTGGTTCGGACAAGGCGTACCAAGGGCGTGTCCCCCGGTAATTCGATCACGTGATTAGTTTTTTAGGTACCCGGATTAACTAGACAGAGGACCCTAAGTCACGTGGTCGAGTTATTGGCATTCACGGTCAGTTAGCGACCCGCCGTGTCACAGAATTATCAGTGTGCGACGGCCTGCAATTCCGGGGAGTCTGGTGGGAACCCGAGATAGCTTCCCCCCATGGTGGTCTTCTCACTCAACCCCCGGCCTGCAACAACATTTTAGAATGACTTCACTTATTTGGAAGATTTCACTTTTTACCCTAAACACACAAGGAAACATAAGGAAATTAGACACAGGTGGAGGCCATTCAGCTCATCGTGCCTACACCACAACACCACACTCATTTATTAACACACGATCAAATGAAGATAATGCAAAATGTTTTTGCATTTTTTAATTTAAGTAAAGTGTTGTGGTTTTTTTTGAGTTTTTGTATTCCCCCACTCCCCCCCCCCTTCAGGGGAGGGGCATGGGCTTGGATTAAAAAAAGAATAGAAAAAAGCCACACAACTCCCCCTTGATAAGACCCCACCAACAGCATTCAGTACACATGCAAATAATCACCCATCAATGCTCAAACTACCTAAAAGTCTTCTTAACATCCCCATATACATCTCAACATCTCAACATCCCCTCTATCTCCATAACTTCCAGGTACCCATCTAATTCTAATTTAAACTTATCGACTTTTTCTGCTGCCACTACCTTTCCAGGGAGGCCACTGCATGCATTAACTACTCTCTGAGTAAAAGTCCCCTGCCTTGCTACCGTCTGTTTTTTTTGTATTTTTGTTTTCAATGTACACAGACAAATGGTTCTTTTTCCAATCGATAAAACAAAATGGAATTTTGTTATTTTTGGAAACAGAATTTTGGTTTATTTTGAAACAGAAAAAACACCTTTTTGAAACAAAAAAAAAAATGATGAGCACAATGATTACCGAAAAACGACTTACCACTAGATCTCCGGGCTTCAGCTTTTCTGCATCTACAAGGCCAATCACAGGCAGGAAATAGGTCTGAAAAAGACAGTTTCAATGCCTTAGGGAATAATAATAATAATAATAATAATAATAATAATAATAATAATAATGATAATCATGTCAAAACAAAATTCAAAACACCTTTCAGTCTGGAATAGTCAAAGAGAAAGATGACATCTCACCACCGTTTCAGATAATGAACTACAGCATCAAATAAAGACTGAGGAAGACTAATTGGCAAGTCTCACCAAGCAGGTAGAAACAAAATGAAAGCAAGTATACTGTATCAAACTGTATCGTACCATTGACATTCACAGTCATGAATGGCGCACTTGCTTTCAACCTTGAGGTAAGCTACATCGTACCTTTCATTCATAAACAATAGTTGTTCTTGCTATTTTTTACACACCTGTCGTGTGGATGTCTTGATAACGGCACACTTTCCTTTTCTTTGAGAATCCAGATCTACATTTGCACCATCTTCTTCCTGCTCAGTTGGGTCCACATCTAACAGCTGCATACACAGGTCAGTCAGTTTATAAGTGGCTGGAAGAATGAATGGGCATTTGATGCATTACTGTACCACCTGATTTTCTCAGCAATAGTTTAAGAAATGACATGATGTTATAAAAACAACAGCACAGGAAAACCACACACTGTCCACATGAACATGGGTTAGAAAATAAAATAGTAATGTCAAATGAGGCATGGATCTCTAATTCCATGTGGTTTTGTCTTCAAATAATCAGGTACCATCTTGTAGTACAGGTGGTAATGAGGAGCATGATCTTCAAAAAAAGAAAGAAGTGCACCCATTACCATCTCATATCCAGCAATCATGTACGACCTCATGATCCCATAGAGCGTAAACATCAAAAACAAAGTAGGCCGGGGGCCAGTGGGACCTACCTTGCACCCCCCCCTGCGATAATTTTTCCACCGATACCACAGTGTTCATATATATCCCAAGTATCAGAAAAAAGATGTTCCCAGAAAAATAACTCATTTGCACTATGCTTTATTAAGCAGTTTCCATTTTTGCATGTAATTAAGCTATCTAAACATTATTCTACATCTCTGACAACAAAGGAAATATGTTCACCTTATTCCTTGACCCTCCAAACATATGTGTGGATTCCTCATTTACAAATTTCCATGTACTAGAAGTTGAGATATTTACAAAAATGAGAATTTCCATAATGGCGGATCCTAATTAGCATATCAATGCATTTAAAATTATTTCCACTACTTTTACTCAAACAGAAAATAGTTATGTTTTCCTTAAACACCAACAGACATCATAGGGGGGCAACTTAGCTAAATATAGCATAACAATTGTGCATTTTGTGAGGAAAGCACCAAATTTGGCACACTAGTAGCCTAACATATGGGGTTGGAAAGAGGGAGGAGAGGGGTGGGAGAGAGGCGGTAGGGTTTTATAAGCATTGCAATGTACCCAGCGATTGGTAGCTATGATGAACAGGCATTCAATAATATTAGTGAGGAAAGTGATTATATCACAGAAATGTTGGAAAATTTTGACTTAAGGACTACATGAAATGGCATGTAAATATAAATGTCAAAATTATAGCACATAAAACTAGAGGGGGAGCACTCGGTAGAGTGCAAAACCTCCGCCGCCAATCCTGCTAGATCACTCAAGTAAACCTGATATCCTATTCATTCAATTTGACGTCAAAAGTGCTCACAGAGTTATAGTTTGCAACTTTCCCTTTTACATACTCAATTCATTCGTCATAACTATATTCCTTGAGACAGAAATTGATTTTACCTGGGTATATCCACCTGAAGTTCCAAAATCAGCTGCAATTATAATTTTGGCATGTTTTTTGTTGGAAATCACTTATAACATATAGAAATGCAAAAAAAAAAATCAAAATTTTGATGAAAAAGTTGCAAAAATTTTTATTTTCCTCTAAATTTTTTTTTGGGGGGGGGGTTGGAAATCACTTAAAACATGTAGAAATGCAAAAAAAAAAAAAAAATTCAAATTTTTTTTTTCAAATTCTTTTTTTCAAAATCAAATTTCAAAATTCAAATATTTTGGACCAAGTCCAAAATCTGATGGCATGATCCTTGGACCATACCTAGCCCCCCCCCCCCACTAAGTTTCGTCGAAATCCATCGAGGAGTTTTTCCGTAATACTGTTCTCACAAACAAACAAACAAACAGACAGAAAGGGGTGAAAACAGTAACCTCCGATCTTTGATGGCGGAGGTTAAAAATATGCACAAGTGAATACATTTAGTGTGTGTGTGTGTGTGTGTGTGTGTGTGTGTGTGTGTGTGTGTGTGTGTGTGTGTGTGTGTGTGTGTGTGTGTGTGTGTGTGTGTGTGTGTGTGTGTGTGTGTGTGTGTGTGTGTGTGTGTGTGTGTGTGTGTGTGTGTGTGTGTGTGTGTGTGTGTGTGTGTGTGTGTCTACAAAACCATAAAACCTAGCAGCTGGAAACTTTACATGCATATGAAGAAAACTCCAGCTTGACTAAAAATTGGGTGTTTGGGTTAATGAAAACATTCCTTTTGAAGATAACCAACAGCCTTATTTAATTATATCCTTTATCAGGTGCATCCTCAGCAACCTCACTCTTTGGGGTCTGAAGGGGTATCCCAGGAAACTTCACTGGGGGTCTGAAGCCACCATAATTTTTGGCCTGCTGAACCATGCATCGACTTTGAACAAGCTGCAACGATTTAACAATCAAGTTTTTTTTTTTTTTTTAACTTTCCTCACTCATATCGAATGCCTGTTCACCATAACCACAAATCACTGTATACATCAGTTTTGTAAGTGCTGTCATTTTCAAAATAGGAACTTGGATTTCATGCATTACACGATATGATTTTTCACAATCTAGTCTCACGGACTCAAGTATATCATCAAATTATTATTTCGCTTTTTAGGATCGGATATCGTCTAGACCAAATAAGTGTTGAAATGTGCTGTGAAATCTGATAATTTAAAGAAATAAGGAGTCTTATAACCAAGTCTTTATACCTATTTACTTTCAGCAAGTAAAGCTATGTTCCCTCCTCCATACACACACAAGAAAATGTGTAATTTCCAAAGAATTAAACTCATCTTTTTCTCCTGGTTGGAGAATTGTTCTTTATATCGAGTGAACAAATTTTTTTTTTTTTTAAGAACGTAGCAAAATTAACCAGCTTCATTGAGCTATGCGATTGAATGCATTCATTGCAAGACCTCACGCCCTGTCCCCCAGAGGGACTGCCTATCCATAGCATCTGCCAGATCTGTATCTATATTTTTGGAAGTTTCATGAGGTGCTCCACAGGGAATCAACGTAAACATGGTGAAAAACGAACATTTTAAAATAAGGTGATAACGTTTGCGCAGACCGCGAACAATGTACCATGTGACGCGTGCAGACAAGCAGGTAACATAGCAGATTATCTGCAATGTATATTTCATAGGCGATTGAACTTTGCGATGACTCCAGGGTTGTTCTACATTAAGCAACAACTCTTTTGTGGATAACGTCATTATTTGAACAAATTCATTTTATTTCATTAACTGCTGCGTGCGTGGGGAAGACCAGCTTTAAAGTTAAAGGGATCCTATATGGTGGTATGCAGCCACAGCCTGGCCAGCCGTTCCTCATCAACCATTTAATTGGAGTGCTTTCTTGAGTGCTTAAATCACTTGTCAAGTGCCCATTGTCGACAGCGGTACGTCATTCTGAACGAATCGTTCACTCACTGCGGACGCTTTTGCCACGCCACGTGTCATTCTGAGCAAGTGGTCTGCGCCCCGTCACCCTGAGCGAGTGGTCTGCGCCCCGTCACCCTGAGCGAGTGGTCCGCGCCCCGTCACCCTGAGCAAGTGGTCCGCGCTCCGTCACCCTGAGCGAGTGGTCTGCGCCACGTCACCCTGAGCGAGTGGTCCGCGCCTCGTCACCCTGAGCGAGTGGTCCGCGCTCCGTCACTCTGAGCGAGTGTACGGAAATTGGAGGGAGTGGTGCATGACTGAGGTAATTATGTACAAATGTACTTCTGAGGTGAATATGTACAACTTGTATTTGACTTGGCCTTGCAGCACATGGAGATGAATTTGGGTTGGAGCAGTGGATAACTTGAGGGGGAGCACTCGGTAGAGTGCAAAACCTCCGCCAATACTGCTAGGTCACTCAAGTGAACCTGATATCCTATTCATTCAATTTGACGTCAACAGTGCTCAGAGTTATAGTTTGCAACTTTCCCTTTTACATACTCAATTCATTCGTCATAACTATATTCCTTGAGACAGAAATTGATTTTACGTGGGTATATCCACCTGAAGTTCCAAAATCAGCCGCAATTCTAATCTTGGCACGTTTTTTGTTGGAAATCACTTGTAACATGTAGAAGTGCAAAAAAAAAAAAAAATCGAAATGTTGAAAAAAAGTTGCAAAATTTTCTATTTTTTTTCTCTAAATTTCTTTTTTTTGGGGGGGGGGGGGGTTGGAAATCACTTAAAACATGTAGAAATGCAAAAACAAAAATTCAAATATTTTTTCAAAATGGCCACCATAGCGGCCATATTGAACTTTGGACAAAGTCCAAAATCTAATGGCATGATCCTTGGACCATACCTAATCCCCCCCACCAAGTTTCGTCGGAATCTGTTGAGGAGTTTTTCCGTAATACTGTTCACAAACAAACAAACAGACAGGGGTGAAAACAGTAACCTCCGTCCATCTTCGATGGCGGAGGTTAATAATTGATTCATTGATTAATTGCATAATTAAAATAAATAATAATCGTAAAATAAATGACTTCTCAATCAATTGCTGAATAGTATACCTTAACCACCGTTTCATCCGAATCAGTAACTTTTTGAAAATCAAGTAATCCATCGAAAAATGAATAATTCATCAATTAATTGATTTCAATCAATAAATCAAAAATACCCTTTGTAGCCAAATCACTTGTGCACTGTCGTGTCCAAATATCAGCTTCCTCGCTCAAAAGGTGCCCGAGATATTTATTGTCCAGATGAGACAGAAAATAAATAAGGAATTAATAAATGGATAATAATTAAGTAATTCATTAATTAATTGATTAATCAAAAAAATAAGAAACAACGTTTTTGCCAAAGCACATTTGCACTTTTGTCCCCAAATTTCAGCTTCCGAGCTAAAAGGAAGACTGGGATATCAACTGGACAAACAAATAAGAAAACAAGAAAAACAAACAGAGCGAAAACAGAGTACTCCCTTCCTTCCGCACCCGGTGATGACATTATGTATTACCTCGCTCTGGCATTGGGAAGGAGCGGAGTACAATGAATAAATAATTAAAAGTGGTGTGTCAACAGCAATGAGGG
>NC_140965.1:49723164-49748164 GCF_056783735.1 Eptatretus burgeri
CACACTCCCCACCCCCCGACCGATCGTCCACACTCCCCACCCCCCGACCGATCGTCCACACTCCCCACCCCCCGACCGATCGTCCACACTCCCCACCCCCGACCGATCGTCCACACTCCCCACCCCCCGACCGATCGTCCACACTCCCCACCCCCGACCGATCGTCCACACTCCCCACCCCCCGACCGATCGTCCACACTCCCCACCCCCCGACCGATCGTCCACACTCCCCACCCCCCGACCGATCGTCCACACTCCCCACCCCCGACCGATCGTCCACACTCCCCACCCCCCGACCGATCGTCCACACTCCCCACCCCCCGACCGATCGTCCACACTCCCCACCCCCCGACCGATCGTCCACACTCCCCACCCCCGACCGATCGTCCACACTCCCCACCCCCCGACCGATCGTCCACACTCCCCACCCCCGACCGATCGTCCACACTCCCCACCCCCCGACCGATCGTCCACACTCCCCACCCCCGACCGATCGTCCACACTCCCCACCCCCCGACCGATCGTCCACACTCCCCACCCCCCCGACCGATCGGCCACACTCCCCACCCCCCGACCGATCGTCCACACTCCCCACCCCCGACCGATCGTCCACACTCCCCACCCCCCGACCGATCGTCCACACTCCCCACCCCCGACCGATCGTCCACACTCCCCACCCCCGACCGATCGTCCACACTCCCCACCCCCCGACCGATCGTCCACACTCCCCACCCCCCCGACCGATCGTCCACACTCCCCACCCCCCGACCGATCGTCCACACTCCCCACCCCCGACCGATCGTCCACACTCCCCACCCCCGACCGATCGTCCACACTCCCCACCCCCCGACCGATCGTCCACACTCCCCACCCCCGACCGATCGTCCACACTCCCCACCCCCGACCGATCGTCCACACTCCCCACCCCCGACCGATCGTCCACACTCCCCACCCCCCGACCGATCGTCCACACTCCCCACCCCCCACACCCTGGCAGATCGTCCACACTCTCCACCACTACCAATGCTTGCACGAACAGCACCCTCACCTCACAGCTCCTCACACACCTGGACACCGCACGCACACTCCGGCTCACACACCTGAACACCGCACGCACACGCCTACTCACACACCTGAACACCGCACGCACACTCCTACTCACACACCTGAACACCGCACGCACACTCCTTCTCACACACCTGAACACCGCACGCACACTCCTACTCACACACCTGAACACCGCACGCACACTCCTTCTCACACACCTGAACACCGCACGCACACTCCTACTCACACACCTGAACACCGCACGCACACTCCTTCTCACACACCTGAGCACCGCACGCACTCCTTCTCACACACCTGAGCACCGCACGCACACTCCTCACACACCTGAGCACCGCACGCACACTCCTTCTCACACACCTGAACACCGCACGCACACTCCTTCTCACACACCTGAACACCGCACGCACACTCCTTCTCACACACCTGAACACCGCACGCACACTCCTTCTCACACACCTGAACACCGCACGCACACTCCTTCTCACACACCTGAATACCGCACACACACTCCTTCTCACACACCTGAATACTGCACGCACACTCCTACTCACACACCTGAATACTGCACGCACACTCCTTCTCACACACCTGAACACACCACGCACACTCCTTCTCACACACCTGAATACCGCACGCACACTCCTTCTCACACACCTGAATACCGCACGCACACTCCTTCTCACACACCTGAATACCGCACGCACACTCCTTCTCACACACCTGAATACCGCACGCACACTCCTATTCACACACCTGAACACACCACGCACTCCTCACACACCTGAATACCGCACGCACACTCCTTCTCACACACCTCAACACACCACGCACACTCCTTCTCACACACCTGAATACCGCACGCACACTCCTACTCACACACCTGAACACCGCACCCACACTCCTTCTCACACACCTGAATACCGCACGCACACTCCTACTCACACACCTGAACACACCACGCACACTCCTCACACACCTGAATACCGCACGCACACTCCTTCTCACACACCTGAATACCGCACGCACACTCCTCACACACCTGAATACCGCACGCACACTCCTTCTCACACACCTGAATACCGCACGCACACCTTCTCACACACCTGAATACCGCACGCACACTCCTACTCACACACCTGAACACACCACGCACTCCTCACACACCTGAATACCGCACGCACACTCCTTCTCACACACCTGAACACACCACGCACACTCCTGCTCACACACCTGAACACCGCACGCACACTCCTACTCACACACCTGAACACACCACGCACACTCCTACTCACACACCTGAACACCGCACGCACACTCCTTCTCACACACCTGAATACCGCACGCACACTCCTACTCACACACCTGAACACACCACGCACACTCCTCACACAATTCTATCGGCACTTCCTGCCCCGGTAACACGCACCACCTGCGCTGTTTAAGTCTTTCCCGACGGTGGCGGCCTCACGTCAAGTCATCGTGACAATTAAAGCCAAACTAACCCGAACATTCTCCATCTTGCACAAACTACCAAGGAGCCAACACTCCGGAATCCTCACCTCAGCCTCATTCCAAACCTCCCGACTGACAACTTCAACGGCCGCCGACGCCATTTCTCTGAGGATGACTCGACTCCTCACCCTCGTCACGGCGTTTCCGCCTCATGAAAAGCCGACACACACCAAGCACCAAGAGTTTAAAATAATAAAAATAATAAAAATAAAGGACTCTCCGCCTCAGACAACCCGAGGAAGGTTGAAAGTGTTTGGAGGAAGTTTGTGAAGTCGAACAAAATACTCACAGGATTCACGCCAACGATTTACTGCTGCCAATCCCACCGTCATGGCTGACATACACCGTGTAATCATCGACCTGCAAAAACGGGAAGATAAACCCACGTGATGCGGTGCAGTCGGTATTCTTCAATAGTAATTTCGAAATAAGCCGACTGTCCCACAATGCAACGTCGCACGTGCGCACAACCCCTTAGTATTAGCGGATTTTACTGGATGTTGGAGACGTAAAGCACAGCTTCCGTGCCCCCCTCTTCATGATGTCTTAAACTCTAATATAGGAGGTTAAAACTTCAAGGGATGGTCGAACGAATGGTTCTCAAGCGCAGACTCAGTCACGTGATTAGGGAGAGAATTCCAATAATTCACACAACGGTTAGAAAAAGTACACTCTCTGATTTTTGTCTTAAAATTAAACTTCTTCAGCTTGAGTGAATGCTCTCTTGTCTTGTCCGACTCCCAGTGTAAAAACAAACAAACAAACAAACAAACTTTTTTTAGTCCACATTATCCAATCCTCTGAACTTTTATAAAAAAAAATTGAATCATCTCTGCTCTACTTCGTCTGTACGTAAGAGTGGTTCGACCGAGTGCTTTGTTGCACCTTCTCGAGTTAATCTTCATCTTTCTTGTAAAACAAGCTCGAATGAACTAAGATCCTCGTCCTCTTAATGATGATGTCATAAAAACGAATATGACGTCATTGTGATGTATCAGGTTTGCGATAAATTATCTGTGCTAATGCCCGGCTTGATTCCCACAAACAAAATTCAAACAGCTTGCCTAGTTTCGGAGATAATGGTATAGGCGATTTCCATTAACGGGGATATTATGACGTCAACTTTTTTTCTCAGAAGAATTTCCAAAATCGGAGATGGTTACTGCCTGCGCGTGGGCTTTCTGCATATACATGGCAAGTTTCACGAAGATCCGATGAAAACTCTGGGTTGTGAAACAAAAAATGCCAAAAAATAGGAATGATGTCATAAAAATTGATGCGACGTCATAGTGATGTATCATATGTGCGGTAATTCATCTCTGCTAATGTCCTGTTCGATTTCCACAAACAGAATTCAAAAAGCTTGCCGAGTTTCGGAGATAATTTTTATGGGATTTCCATTAGCGGAGATATTTTGACGTCATAACTTTTTTTTCTTGGAGGAATTTTCAAAATCGGAGATGGTTACTGTCTGCGCAGGGTATTTTTACATATGTATGCCAAGTTTCAGGAAGTTTGGATGAAAACTGTAGGCTGTGAAACAAAAAAGTCCACAAAAACAACGTGAGCAAGACTTCGAGATCCTCCACAAGGATCTAAAAAAGAGGTGAACAAACGATATTACAGTACTCCATTGTTGGTCGTACAATGGATTTGTGTTATACTACAAGCCCTTTTTTAAGCTAATGATGAAAAACATCTAATAATTCCAAGCCGACAATTGGCTTTCACTGCAGCATCTGCAACATGGCGACTGAAGGAGAAGCTTGGATCACAGATCACCCCGAAGTCCTTCTCCTCCCTTACTCACATGGTTTCCCTGCTTTCACTCCCCTTGCCCATGGTGGATGTAAACCCCAGATTCCTTCTTCCATAGTGAATAACCCGATGCTTTGCCCCCATCAAAGGGAAGCTGCCAGCGTCCTGACCGGTTCACGGCTTCATCCATATCATCCTGGAGTGTTACTGCAACTACCTTCCTATTCACCACTCTATCTAATTCGGTATCGTCTGCGGACAACTTTAAACTGGACTAAACTGATTCAGGAAGATAATTTCTGAAGACGATGAACAATGTCGGACCCAGTACGCTGCCCCTGTGGTATTCCACTCGTCACTGCAACAGAAGTGGATGCAATTCCATTTACTACAACCCTTTGTGAGTGGCCTGACAAATATGAATTGATCCATTTAAGTAATTGACACCGAAGCTTAGTGTTGACTTTGTGGTTAGGGTGGTGGCTTGGGATCCTAGGGTCCTGAGTTCAAGCCCCGTTTGCCGCTGAATTAATACACCCAGAGGTTGACTCAGCCTGTCATCCTTCCGACGTCGGCAAAATGAGTACCAGTATACTGGTAAGGGGGACACTGCATCAGCGGCAAAGCCGCGTCCCAACCAATGATGCAACCAGCAGCCACAGGCTGCACGAGAGAGAGAGAGAGAGAGAGAGAGAGAGAGAGAGAGAGAGAGAGAGAGAGAGAGAGAGAGAGAGAGAGAGACAGAGAGACAGAGAGAGAGAGAGAGAGAGAGAGAGAGAGAGAGAGACAGAGAGACAGAGAGAGAGAGAGAGAGAGAGACAGAGAGACAGAGAGAGAGAGAGAGAGAGAGAGAGAGAGAGAGAGAGAGAGAGAGAGAGAGAGAGAGTGACCACCGATTCCATAAGATTCAATCTTGTGCAAGAACCGGACATGAGGGACACAATGAAAAGCCTTTCTGTAGTCCAACTACACGCAGTCAAGACGGTGACTAATATCGAGTGACTGTGACCACTGCTCTAAAACTTCCAATAATTGTGTAGTACAAGACCGACCACTCCTGAATCCATGATGTTCATCACTTAGAAGAGATCACTTCCCTCTCGAGTCTAAATGGTCACAAGTGCATCTCCGATGATCTTGTCCATCAGTTTACCAGCCACAGATGTCAAACTTACTGGACGATAGTTTTCTGGATTGCACTTCTTCCCTTTCTTGAAGACGGGTACTACATTGGCTTGCTTCCAGGACTCTGGTACCTCTCCCTCTTTCAAGAGTTTACCAAAGATGATTTTAAGAGGTTTACACATCTGATACGTCTCTCTCAATACTCGTGAATGCAATCCATCAGGGCCAGGGGACTTATTACTTTCGCCACCGAAGGTGAAGGAGGTTATGTTTTCACCCCTCTCTGTCTCTTTGCTTGTTAGTTGCAAAATCGAAGATTTTTCAAGTATATCGGTCAGTCGACTTTGTTATTCTGTAAGTCTGTCGCCTACAGGTCACAATTTTAAACCCATCTTCACGAAACTTCACCACATGGAAGAGTTTGTCATAAGGAAGAAGCCTATTGTTTTTGAGGTCAAAAGGTCAAAAGGTCAACATAGGCCAAAGGTGAACAACTTCGGTGAGATTTCTTAAATCCTCAATTTTCATCCGATTGACTTGAAATTTGAAGAGGATTTTCACATCAGGTCACTGAATTCAACCACCAATTATTTTGGAGGTCAACATCGACCCACGGTCAACAACTAAGGAGGTATTTCTAAAATCCTGAATTTTCATCTCATTGACAGGTCACTGAATTCAACCACCAATTCTTTTTGAGGTCAAATTTGTTTCATGGATTTTGAAAGTGTCGTGCCCTGCACAGAGTCTTCTTGTTTGTTTGTGTACAGGATATCTCAAAAAGTTGTGCATGGATTCGGATGAAACTTGGTGGATAGGTTGGGTGTGTGACCACGACACTTTGATTCTATTACGGTGAAGATGTAAATCCGGATCCAACTACTAGAATTTTATTCAGTGATTCTTCACCATTGAGAGATGGGGCTCAAAAACGATATTTCGCATGATATTTCCAAAATGTATTGGGCCAGATATGTTCTCGTGAATCAGGCATTACGGGAGGGGGGAGAGTATGTGCCCTCCCAAATGCCCTTCTAATTAAAAAATGTAATCAGTGCGTTTTTTTTTTTTTTTGGATGATCCACATGCTGTTATCTCAGAAAGATTGTTTAAAAATAAAAACAATTGGATACAATGTCAAGGCTCATATAAGAATTTCCAAGTTTGCTAAGAATGTCTCATGTCACCTCTAAAAACCTAAGGGTACACGAGTTGCATGTGCTGAATGATTAGTGCCTGAGGCAACTACATTACTTGTAAACTTACCATCAGGTGTTCTGCACATCCCTCGTGCCAAAAGGCTATGTGGAATGAACTCTGGAATAATCCTTCAACAACTACTTAATAAATTCTTCATGTTGGCTTTTTTATGGTGGAGAGTGTGTGTTCCCTTGCAAAGAACTTCAATGCAGGAGGAGGAAACTTGGCCCATCAAAGCCTGTGCCAACATTCCCAACTTATGGTTGGTCAGTACTCTATCATTTTTAGAACCGTTGACTTCCCAGACTCAGAGTGGACGGTCTAACTATTATGCTATGGTTTCTGAATACGAGGAAGGGGCCAAAGGACACACACTTTCACAAGGACAGGATCAGAGGAGTCGAGGAGGGTGAGGGAGGTTTGACATGTCTGAATAAAGAGCCTCAGAGATAGCCCCCAGCTATGACGACGATTGTTTTAGAAAATTTTGTGGGGCTTTTTGAAAATTTGACTTTTTATTTTAAAATTAATGTATTAGTTTGGGATAACAGAGGAATGAGAGCTAGGAGGATGAGCCGATTGCAGAGACAGGAAGAAAGGAGCTATACCGCATGGATCAGAAATGATTAACACAACAATATAAAAAGTAGTCAGGGATCTATAAGACAATGGTTAACACAAAGAACATCGACAGAAAGGTGAGTAGAGAGCAAAGAACAGAGATAGGAAGGTAAGCAGAGCTTCAGAAACAAATATGGAGAAAGGTGAGTAGAGTGGAAAGATAGAGCCAGGGAGGAAGGTGAGCAGAGGGAAATAACAAAAATGGAGAAAGGGAGGAGGTGAGCTGGTGAGCAGAACACAGAGATGAAGATTAGGTGGAAAGTGATCAGGTATTCTTCAGATTTTCCTCTCAACTGTGGAACTCTTTACTTTTAAATCACACAACCCCACCACAACAAATTAGGAATGACGTTTCCATCATTTTATAAGACTGAAAATTTATACGTGAACTAATAAGTGTTGAAGACTGTCCTATGTTCGCGTTGTGTGCTCTCAATGTAAATTCTCTCAACATGTATATAATGTGAATAAACTCTCCACAAATAATTAAAGGTGATTATCTTGAGAAGGTCGGTATCTCTGTGTACACAGACTCATGAACATCTCAAATGTGAAATGTTTGCACCTGAATTTGAATAACAGAGTACAACTCCAATGCTATCCACCGGTCTTCGTGAAACGCTGAAGTTTCCGATACCCCGGGACCCCGAGGGATCCCCTTCATTTTATCTTGAAGCACACACTGGATATTCCAGAACTTTTAGGATACCAATACTCATGCCATACCTAACTTATCTTGAAATTTTTAGCTTTATACTAATTCGTTCTGAGTTTTACTAGAATTGGGCCTAAAGTTTTAGTCTAAATGAGCTATAATTACTATGAAGGCCTGTTGAGCCTTTTCTTATTTTTCACTTCTTTGAGCTTCCTTCTTCCTTTTTTGTAAAGTGCTTTTGACTACTAAATGAAAAGCACCAAATAAGGAAATGATTGATTGATAAATGTCTGCCTGCCAAATGTAAATGCCACAATAAATGTAATGAAGCAAAATATCACAATGTTGTAGCTCAATCATTTATTCATCAAATTAGAACCTTTAGTAATTATACAGAATAAGTACAAGCAAAATTGGCATTTATAGAACCCAAGAGTACCAAAAAAAAAAAAACATTTCAGATGAAGTATAAAGTATATTTAGCGTGTTCAATATTCACGTGTGCAAGTTAATTCACTTTATTAAAAGCAGTTAAAACGATATATTAAATGTGATTTAGTAAACATATCTCCCATATATCCCCCATGTGCAAAGGTGGTGAGTACAGGAATGGCAGGAAGCGAGTCTGTGCAGCCATCATGGTCAGACATCCATGGGAAGGGCAGCAACATTGAGCTTCTGTGCCACAGAGTTCTGCGCAAGGTTACAATGCAGCTCATTAAACACTGGCTAATTTGACTCATCTTGTGAAAACTGGAATAGACAATGAACCCAATGCGATCATATTGTGGCTTCCTTGGGAAACAGAGTTAGGCTCATGGAAGAGCAAGGTGGGTGACACGATGTAGAAGTCATAGACTGACATTGGTGTACTGCGGACAACATGTGGGTATGACAAGGGGATGAATGAAGAGGTGGAAGAGAGAGAGAGAGAGAGAGAGAGAGAGAGAGAGAGAGAGAGAGAGAGAGAGAGAGAGAGAGAGAGAGAGAGAGAGAGAGAGAGAGAGAGAGAGAGAGAGAGAGAGAGAGAGAGAGAGAGAGAGAGAGAGAGAGAGAGAGAGAGAGAGAGAGAGAGAGAGAGAGAGAGAGAGAGAGAGAGAGAGAGAGAGAGAGAGAGAGAGAGAGAGAGAGAGAGAGAGAGAGAGAGAGAGAGAGAGAGAGAGAGAGAGAGAGAGAGAGAGAGAGAGAGAGAGAGAGAGAGAGAGAGAGAGAGAGAGAGAGAGAGAGAGAGAGAGAGAGAGAGAGAGAGAGAGAGAGAGAGAGAGAGAGAGAGAGAGAGAGAGAGAGAGAGAGAGAGAGAGAGAGAGAGAGAGAGAGAGAGAGAGAGAGAGAGAGAGAGAGAGAGAGAGAGAGAGAGAGAGAGAGAGAGAGAGAGAGAGAGAGAGAGAGAGAGAGAGAGAGAGAGAGAGAGAGAGAGAGAGAGAGAGAGAGAGAGAGAGAGAACAGGAAAGGAGATGTATCAACAAATAAATGGGGAGGTACAGTGAGGATAGAAAAGATGAGTAGGGATGGAGCATGACTAAAGGTGTTGGTGTACTGTTTTCTACGGTAGAACTCTGAGATTCAAATTTATCTGAACACTAGAATGCATAGTGCTCATTTCCATTATGAGACATCATTACAATTACGCCAATTACAAAACTGCGTTGCGAGAACATTGACCCGTGGAAAGCTTGTGTCGTAAGCATCTGGTAGAGAGATGCATTTTTTGGTTTTATCCTCGATCCCCGTGTTGGTTTATGTCGCACTTTGTCTCTGTCCTGCCACCATCGGTGCCTCTCTGGTGTATTTGTGTATGAGAGGACCATATGCCTGTAGTAAGGCTACTATACAGTCTCCTCTGTCAGAGGCGACCTCATTTGCCCAGTGTGCCTTGTCTCCAAGTATTCGCCGCCCGGCACAGTTCGGGGATGCCGCCGGGACGTTCACATTGTCCCAGAGAGGAGCATGGCCCACCCTTTACCCGTGCTTGGCAATAGCAGACCTTTCCGGGTGATTACACTCAAAGTGCTTCCAGTGTTGTTTGAGGCACTGCTCTGAGGTTCTTTCAGTCCCCAACTATGGATTCCCCACCACCGTCACAAGGATATTTCTGCCAGCTAATGCACTTCTCTATCACCAATGCTTCTCGGTACCTTTCCAACATTAAATTTAAATCAATCAACTGTTTCTGCTGTAGAGAAATTTTGAAAAGCATTTCAACAATCACCATTATTTTTTTTACCTCCGCCACCGAAGGTGGAGGAGGTCATGTTTTCACCCCTTTCTGTCTGTTTGTTTGTTTGTCTGTCTGTCTGTTTGTGTGCAGGATATCTCAAAAAGTTGTACACAGGTCCGGATGAAATTTGGTGGGCAAGTTGAGTATGTGACAAGGACGAACCGATTAGATTTTGGCGAAGATCCAGGTCTGGATCCGGTGACTAGTATTTTAAAAGTGATTCTTCACCATTGAGAGATTGTGCCAAAAACGATATATAGCACGATATCTCAAAAAGTTGGAGACGGATTCGGATGAAACTTTGTGGACAGGTTGGGTGTGTGGTAAGGACGATTTGATTCGATTTTGGTGAAGATCCGAGTCCGGATCTGGACACGATAATTATTTAATTCCGAAAGTGATTCCACACCATTGAGAGATCGGGCTATAAACTATATAGTCCTGTATAGCATGATATTTCAAAAATGTATTGGGCCCGATATGTTCTCGTGGATCAGGCATTGTGTGGCGGAGGTATGCGCTCTACCGAGTGTCCTTCGAGTTCTCCTTTTTCACAAAAGAAGAAAACAAAGAACAGGCACAAAGTTTCACCTGCAAGCATGTTGTGAGTGAATTTGCATAGGAACACTTACCATGTGCTTTACAACATTTATGTGATAGGGAATGCCCCCCTTTGCATCACACTGATCCATGTGTTGCTTCTCTGGATCACCAGCCACAAGCACAGCGTCATTGCCACTGATCTGCAATACGTAATCAGCGAAAAATTATTAACCTGGTATTATCGATACAATCATAGTGATCAAGAAACATTAGGCCATGGTGAGAGCGAGTTCAAGGCACCATGACCTTCCACAACTCAATATACTCTCTGGAAAATGGAGGTGTCTCACACCTCCATTTTGTAGTAGACCAGGCATGAAGGCATAGCTTTGGCCGTGGTCTACACTGGTCTTGATCATGCCCCCAAAAGTACGAATCCAGCAGCCAAGTTAAAGAGGGTTTATGAGTGCACAAGTAGCATGCATGTGTGTCGGTGCACATATCTGTGCATACATGTGCACATTTGTGTGGGACTGGTAATGTCCATCGAAAGCGAATACAAGCACAAACCACACCCGGCTTAATCTCCATCCTAGGGGTGGCGCAATGACACAACACCCTGCCTGCAGGCCGACAGGATAGCCGAGCGGTATGCACACTCACTTCTGAGCTACCTCTCGGCTGGGTTCAAATTTTGGTCCAGCTATAAACTGTCATCCAGGCAGGGCAAGGGATCAATGTGTGGGCTTGTCCCTCGGATGTCCGTGAAACCGGGCATCCCGTCTGATGGAATTAAAGATCCCATTGTGTCCTTCGCCTCGAGGGAGTGGGCTATCACCAGCACCCTGGTCATATTCCAAATTCTTGTTGTAATCTAAAGGGGGCATTGTATCATCAGCACTGCCACGCAAGTAGCCAGTGTTCCTGTCCTCAACAATGTGCTGCATTCAAAAGAAGAACACCCTGCCTGCAAAGCACCAATCTGACAGCTTCTCATTGGGTCAATAATTAATCAAACTCATCCTCAGAAGCAAGTGCACAACCCCTGCACTATTCTCTTTGATAAAAATAAATTGCAAACTCTGACTGAATTTGTATCAGATGCTTGCACTGGCCTTCCCAGAGCAGCAATAGGTATGTAAATGGTGTGTGTGTGTGTGTGTGTGTGTGTGTGTGTGTGTGTGTGTGTGTGTGTGTGTGTGTGTGTGTGTGTGTGTGTGTGTGTGTGTGTGTGTGTGTGTGTGTGTGTGTGTGTGTGTGTGTGTGCAGTAATACCGGCTCAAGATTGCGATGGATCTGCAAAAGGTCAGAAACTCTGGTCTCAAATCCAGGTGCGAAGCAGTTGGGGTTAATAGCCACAAAGCATTGGCCCTGCAAATGTTACATGCATACATTACATAGAAAATAAAATACAGAAAAAATATATATATGAACATCGTAATTGTAATTTAAACCACTTGTCGAGCTTTTATACATTTGAGGGAAAGACAGGACCATGAAGAATAAATTTGATCAAAATGAGCATAAAGAACAAGCTCCTGTTTAAAATACTTCATTCAAGGAGTCTGGTTTAGGATATGCGCCAAGGCTACAACACCCACCTCTGCCCACAAGGGTCCCAAATCCCTTCCCCCTACCCCATGCATGAGTCTGGAACCCCCCCCCGCACCCCTGAAAATCTGGAAACCTTCCACCACCACAAATTCGGAACCCCCTGTGCCTTCCACAGCATGAGTCTAGAACCTGCCAACCCTGGCAAGTCTGGATATCCCCGTCTGCAGCACGACCCTGAAAATCCCCCATGCCAAGTCTGAACCCCCTTCCCCAAGCATGATTCAAAAAATCCTCCCCCTACAGTGAGAGTCTATAAATTATCTCTCCCCGCCCCCCGACATGAGTCTGAACCCCCCCTGCTCTTGGAGCATGAGTCTGGAATTCCCCTTCCTACAGCACATGGCACAAGTCCAGAGCTCCCTTCCCCCCACATCATGCATCTGAACCTCCCCCCTCCCCAATCACAGCATAAATTAGAAAGCCCGCACATGGCATACAACTCTGGAACCCCCCCCCCACCCACTCCACCTGGAACCCCACCCTATGCATGTCAGGAATTTTTAGATTCAGATGTCAAAGCAGTTGTTTTTTTTTTTTAGATGTCAAGGACGTGGTGTTGCAGCCAATGATCTTGTTACACTTGTCCATTATGGACAAAAGCAACAAATTGATTGATTGAAGCACCACTAGAACAGACCCTTACAGACACACAATGGGACAGGTACATAGATAGACATGTAAAGGAGTGAAGGGCGATACGTACCAAATTAGCCACACGGTCAGTCACACGCCAGGTTCGCACATTCTTGCTATATGCAGCTCCAGCCAAGATTCCACAAAATATCTCGACCATCATGGAAAGGCCATATCCTTTGTAGCCACCTAAGGTGTGTGTGTGTGTGGGGGGGGGTAGGTGTAGGGGGTGGGAGTGACAGAGGCTGACAATGGCTTGATATCCGAGCAACTGAATCGCTACAACCTTCATTATGAATCCCCTTTGGGAAATAAACCAGGAGCGCAACCAGGCCATGGAAGTATTCTTAGCTTTCAAGGTAAAACTCCAACAACTATTTACCCTCATCTGTGCACATGGCCAATAACATACTTCATTCACTATTTTAAGCTGGGCTCGATTGTGGATCACCTTGTGCAAAGGAGCACACACAAATCACTCGAGTAACTCGATAGGCATTTGTTTGTGATTCAAGGGCTGGACACATGACATTGTGGGGCCAAGCATTGAGAGGGGAAATAAACCACAGAAACGTGGCAACTTGGAACAGTTTTTCAAAAGAGCAGACAAGCACCTGTGGTGCCATCAAAATTCCATACATTATGACACAAACAAAGAGTGTTTTTATCAAAATAAGAAACAAATACACCTGTGGACGGGTTTACACATAAACCCGGCAATGACAAACCAGCAAATTCAGACAAAGCAAAGTGAAACTAGAAGAGCACATACCTCCGCTACGCAATGCCTGATCCATGAAAACATTTTGGGCCAAATACATTTTTGAAATATCATGTTACACAGTACTATATCGTTTTTGGCCCTATCTCTCAAAGGTGAAGAATCACTTTAAAAACTAAATAATTCTCGTTTCCAGATCCGGATTCGGATATTCACCCAAATCGAATCAAATCGTCCTTAGCACACACCCAACCTGTCCACCAAGTTTCGTCCGAATCCATCGACAACTTTTTCACTTATCGTGCTATATATTGGTTTAGCCACATCTCTCAACGGTGAAGAATCACTTAAAAAATTATCAGATCCGGATCCGGATTCGGATCTTCACCGAAATTGAAACAATTCTTCCTTATTGCACATCCAACTTGTCCACCGAGTTTCGTTTCAAATTCAACTTTTTCGTTTTCAACAAATTCAACTAATTTCGTTTCGCTCAAATATAAATCAGTCAACAAAATTTCATCCGGATCCGTCCACAACTTTTTGGGATATCCTGTACACAGACAAACAAACAAACAGAAAAAGGTGAAAACATAATCACCTTCACCAAAGGTGGCAGAGGTAATATAAGGCAAATATGACATGCCCAACATTCAGAACAAAAATCAGAATGATGCAAAGCAAGCAAATAAATATTTGTTTATCAACAGCAAACAGGAGAAAAGAGAGAATGAACATCAACGTGGGAGTTAGGGAGTTTGGGGGGGGGGGTGAATATAAATAATAATAATAATAATAATAATAATAATAATAAAAAATAATAAAAAATTATAAAAAACAATCGGTGAAAATTATGTCAACAAGAACTCCTCCAAATAAAGTGTGAAGGAAGAGAGAAGTATTTTATGCTTCATTAGTTGCTGATGACACAATGAAGTAAACGATGAGGTATCAACATGTTCAGAATCAAAATAAAAAGTAGAATCAAAAAGAGTCGGTGACTCGGTCATACGGTGCCCCCTGTTCACCCAACAAGTCTCGGCATGAACCAAAGAGAGAAATATTACGAATGTGTGATTGCACATGATGCGTCGCACAACTCAACTGACAACACACTCACCAAGGTCACCTTAGTGCAGCGTAATTCAAAAAATTCCATCATTGTAACCGTATTCCCGTAAGGTGTGACCAAAACATTCCACTGTCGCCATAACACTGCTCGAGGTTACGGTAACCTACTCGCCCGGTGAATGCACAATACCCTGGAACAGCTCGATTGACGCAAAGCCATTATAGTAGCACGCTATCTACCCGTAGGTTGCTGAATGATGTCGGGAATCTAAAGGGAGGCCATCTTGGAACAATGCAAGGCATTTGGAACAGGCCAATAAGCAACATGTTTTGACGGTAAAAGAAACTTATGGATTAACAGTTCGGTGATATCTTGATCATGCGATTACAAACCATGAAGAGTAAAGAAACTCAATGAGGAAAATAGATGCGTCAAAGGTGATGTTGTGATTATCCTCACCTGAACGAGCGAACCTGGAAATTCATCCATAACTTATGCCTCCCACAGAATCCAAAAACACGTATGCACATGACCCGTGTCGATACCCTCTTTCAATTGGTCACCCATGTGCTCCAAGTTGGTTACACACTTTATGAAAGTCGTTTTTTGTCATACTCATTTATGAGTATACTCAAATTTCATACTCATTTCGCACAGCTATGTAGTTTTCACAAAACAACTCAACTTTGGTTTCCACCTGATATCATGTTTGATAATGGTGTCGAGATCAATGTGCTGGTCCCTTTTCAAACATTTTGTTGTTTAATTTTTTTTTTTTTGAGGATTACACACAAAAACAAGGCCAGATGGTTAATGGATAGAAAGATAGATAGATAGATAGTTCGCTGCCCATAAAATTTCACGAGGGACCAGTTTACATTGTGTAATAAAATACATTTCAACTTGCACTACTTACACAGCAATGTGCCAATTCACTACTCGAAAAGGTACAAAATCAATGATCGACACAAAGAAACCCAATTCTGGCAAGAATGGCAAGTAAATAATGAAAGTAGTTTAATGAAAATCACATTTTATAACGATATTTGAGGAGTCATTGCATGGTGTTGAATTCAAGTTGATATTATTACATTTGGAATCAACCGCATCGCTCCAGCGATTAGCCAGATAGCTATGATAAGGTTACACCAAACAAAATAAATAAATAAACAACACAAGACTGTCCTTTCAGTGGAGACAAAAACTGCCTTGATATTCCAGCATTACAAGACTGTACAAGCCCAACAACCTTTGAGGTTAAAACAAAAACAACAACAAAACAAGTCCTCATCAATGACGTCAGTCCCCAAGCGCACCTTAAAATGAGACATCTAGTTTTTACATTTAAATAACTAACTATATAAGAGTTGTATGAAGGTCAAAGCCATATACATAAACAAATAAATTATAATTCAAGGTGGTATGTTCGGAGCAGTGATGGTAAAGTGTACATAAATAAATAAATAAATAAATAAATAAATAAATAAATAAATCAAAAGTACATGCTGGTTGTAGAGATAGTAAAGCATGTGTAAATAAGGTCAGGTGTTGAGCAGGTTAAGGACGGAGTAATTATTTCATGAGTTCCAGCACAGAATAATATTTCAAAAGCAAACAAAACCACAGTTACCACAATTATGCATTTGTGCCATTTCACAAACTGTTACCTGGACACATACCTGCTTTTCAACCCATGGCAAACCCATCCCACTGCACAAGTATCCACCTTTATTTCCTTTCTTAAGATATTGTACCTGTAAGCTCCGATCCCCCCAATGACAGAAGTCCTCCCCCATCCAGCACCTCTTCTGGGTTCTCCGTCACTTTTCCTTGGTGGTCACATCCCCAACCGTAGGGCACCTTCTCATTGTTCCTTGCATACAGCTCCACCTTGAAGAGGAACAGAGAATAAAGCTGCAAAGCTTGTTGAGCACAGCGGTGGAGGCATTTAAAAAGATGGATGTGCTGGGCAGACAACATGGATGCTGAGTACGAGCTGCATTTTTATCCTTAATTCATCGTCCTGCCAAGTCAAAAACATCATCAACTCAATTCAAAGTCTTTCCCTTCGCATCAAGCTACCTTGCCAAGAGCAACAGAAGAGGTTGCCATGTCCAGAACAAAACTATCTCCGTTTGCTGCCGGGGCTGCAACACTCAGGGGATTTGTTCCTAGAGTGCACTGGAATGAGTGAACAAGTGTGGAATGGTTAGATCACAAGGTGCTTGAAAATTTAGGAAAACAAGTTTCACCGCGAGCCTCAGAAATTGAATTCAGTCAAATGTCATTAAAACCGTTTGTAATCATAATCACCTCTTTGGCTCGCGTTGGCACAACCAGTGGAGACGTATTTGTAAAACTCATTCCCTGTGAGACAAGAATCATCATGTAATTGGATCCAAATGCAAATGTAACCCTGAAGGAAGGTAGGTTTTTGAAATGTCAAAAGCTTAGGCAATGCGAGTCGTCACTACGATCTCAGATGTTAAAATCTACAAGGGTAGTTCAAACTTGACTGACTTGTTGTAGAAATTCAAAAAGAACAGAAAAGTTAAGGAAACCACCTTTTGTATTTCTCAAAGTGTTTCCCTGGTACAGGTATGTACTTATCCCATCAATCTGGTGGACGTGCCTTGATGCCACATGTGTTGAAATATTTGGGAAAGGTACACAGCCATTTCATGTGTGTTTTGATGTTTTCATCCTTCACTTACTTGATGCCACTCAGATGTTCTATACGTGATTCAAGGAGATTAAAATCACAAGGTGACGAGTATAAAACTGGATGGGGGGGGATGACGTACAACTTACCAACCCATATTTACTGGAGTAGTCGAGATTACAGTTAACGTGTGAGAGTGAACTTGATCGTGGAATAAAATCACACCCCGATGCGACATATCTGGTCACCATCTGCACATTGCGTGTCTCACTTCATCGTGGAAATAAATCACCAGCTGTCGTGCCATGCTTTGATGGCGTTTCCCACGTTCAGGAAATCCCACCGGAATTAAGCGGTTCAGGTCTGAAAACATTATTTCCATAAGCTTTCCGGCTGATGGCTGAACTTTGAAATTAGTTTTGGTCAGATGGACCAGGAATGGCTGCAGTCAAATTTTTGGCAAAAAGAGCAGGTAAATACTCTGTTGTGAAATGATACATCCAGGTGTCATCATGTCACAATCCTCTCCAAATCATCCTCTCCCTCCGCAGGTAGCATTCCAGGAGACGTGGTGCAATGGCCACGCAAGTTTCTTTTTGATCGAACATGAAGTACTTTGGTACCCAGCTCACCTTGGTGAATTTTAAGGATGAATAAATGATTACTTCCACAGTTTCAATACTGATATTCTGCTGAACACATTTGCTTGAGTGATGGCAGTTGTGTGAACGTTGAACAAGATGGTGAATAGGTATCACACTTACCTGTGAGAACGATCATACAAGGAGTTAGACCACAAAGTGAGCTATCCCTTGGATCGACGTTAACCTGGGGACCCAACTGCTAATATTAGGTTGTAGACGTGAAAGAACGCATGGTATCTTTCGATAAAGAGGTGGCGAGTTAGAGCCGGCCCCTGAACAAATTCCAGAATTTCAAGTCCCAACTTATAGGGGGCACTGCATCAGCTGCACAAATGTCCTACCAACCAGCGAGCACACTGACGTTGGCCCAATATTGGCAAATTATGGAATGGTCCGAAGAGGATTTCCGATGTTGGACCGACGTCGGTAGAAGTGGCGCCCATAAAAGCGGCGGCGCCCACAGAAACTGAAGACTTTGAAAGAGGTGGGCTTGTGAAGGGTTAACAAGAGTAGAGAATATCATGGTTTTAGATGAGTGATGATCTGATATGGTGGTTAGCAGCTGTTTTGAAGACTCAGAGGGGAGAATTATATTGAAGAAAATGTGGAAGTTGGTTTCACAGGTGGGAGAAAACGAGGAACGGATGAGTGGAGATGAGCAGGGATTCTATATTTTTGGAGTTTCACTAGAAGGGGGTTTCTGGGGGACTGTGTTTGCCGTGAAAAACCTGGAGGGACAGAGCACAGAAAGAGCAGAGGATGCATGACCAGAAAAGAGGTGGTAGAAGAAAGAGACCACCGACCTGTCTGTGAAGTGAAAGTGACACGTAGACTCAGCTTTATCATGGGAGATTATATTGATCTGGGAGGCCTTGATTTCCACTTTTCCAAGCTTACCAAGATGTGAGGTAAGGGCACCAGCCTAGAGGGCAGAGCAGTACTCCATCAAGCTGTGGATGAAGGTCTTGAAGGTGGATAAAAGTTCAGGTGTGCCAAGGAAGAGCATTGCGTGATAGAGGATGCCCAGTCAGTGACTGGTTTTGGAGGCTAACTTTGAAATGTAAACTTGCCACTGTTGGTAAAAGCAACACCCTTTGGCCAATATCGGTAAAAGTGATACCGTTTTTCCAATGCCAGTACAACGTCGTCCAGACAGTGCAGATACATTGGGACAATGGCCAATGTTGGGCCACTGGACAGAATTACATTGTGTCAACATTGGTGTATTAGCTGGGTAGCAATGATGCAAGCCACAAGGCAGGTGCTACATATGAGAGTACTTGGCACATGGCTGCATCTGAAAGTTAATTCTAAACTTTATATCAAGGAATTGAAAACGAATACGGTACCTTAAGTATCACAGTGTGCAGCACTTGAGGAAGACTTCCTATCCGAAAGATGGTGAAAAAGTAAGATTGAATGATGGAGTAAGGCAGGGAGATACTGTTTCGCCAAAGATATTGCATCACATTTAGAAAACATTTCTGGCTGTTATGTGAGGAAGGAAAGGTATTAACATCAATGGAGAGCAGCTGTATGCCTGGTATTGGCTTCATGGTTTTAGGTGGTGGGCTTGGGATTCTAGGGTCCCAAGTTCAGATCCTTCTTAGCCGTTGAATTAATACCAGGTGTGGTTGACTCAGCTTGTCATCTTTCCGAGGTCGGCAAAATGAGTACCAGCTTGCTGGGATTATTGAGCCATTCGAGTATCCTGTGTTAGAGTGGCGACCCATCCAAGAATGTGCCCAATAGCCCAGGAGACTGCTTTGGCAGCACCGACGCTCTGTACAGAGTATGGTCCCAATGGATGGATGGATGGAGAGCAGCTTCATCACATACCATTTGTTGATTATATAATAGTAATCACAGAAAGCCTTGATAAAATGGAAAACATGTTGATAGAACTCGTTGAAGCAAGCACAAAACATGGTTTGAAGATGGATGTCCAAAAGCAAAAATAAGCAGAGAGTTCGTAGACCACCATATCCTGCATAGTCTTGAGAAAAAAATGACATGGACAGGTTCTGCGTGTAGCAAATTTGATCGGTCATGATGATGTAAAATGCTGTAATATTCTTCCCAAGTCCAAGTACTGCTAAACAGAAGGGTTTTGAAAGTGCCAAGAAGGTGATTTGTGTTAGTGTATGATTTTATGTAAATAGAATCAAGATTTTAAAGGTTGTAGAGAAAAAAAAATTCAGAACTTTACCGCCATTGACGCAGTGCCTTTTACACCACCTTCTTTAACATGTTACATTAGTTCTTTATGCCTGTTGTTTGTGTCCTTTATGACATCCTTAAAAACAGTGAGTTTCCTATTTGGAATGATTTTCAGTTTTGTTTGATTGTCAGACAGGCAGACAGAGTAAAAAAAAAAAAAATGATCTCACTGATCTCTGCGCATGTGCGATCGGGACGAATTCAGAGCCAAAGTTTTGCTAAACTACAGGGTTGTTTTCCAATTCTTCTTCCGATTTGTGTTCAAAATATAACATTCAACTGATGGTTGTGGACAGACAGAGACAGACAGACAAAGTGAATCAATTGCTTAACCCTGCTTTTCGCTTTGTGTGCACAGGGTAATGATAGAGCCCTTTGAACCAAAATGAAATGTCACCACAAATGTAGCATGTGGATGAATACTTATACTTCGGTCAACAATTTACCCTCAAAGAGGAACACGAAGAGCAGGAATGAAGAAACAAATTGCGGTGGGTTGGAAAGCGAATGGAAAACTCAAGCTCCCCCATGAGAGGCAATCGAATAAATTTGTGTATTGTCGCAGTCATGATTTATGGAGGAGAGACATGGACAGCAGCGCATCATAATATGGAAAGAAATACGTCAGGCATCACATACAAAGACATGAAGACAGATAAGTGGTTTAGACACCCAACAAAGACTCGGGGCATTTCAAAATAACAATCAATCTTAACGGAAACAGACAAGACACATCAGCTGAACAGATGGATGGCAGAGCAGATATGAACGCAAACGGAGGATAGCAGAAGTCGAGAAAAACAACCCAAATGGTGGCGGGTTGAGCTCAACAAATATTGGGGAACAGAACATTTGAATGAGATGACTGGTGCCATAACATTCAGAACGTCCATGCTGAAGTTTTGGTCTGGCAGTGGACTGACAGCTGCTAATGACATGAAAGACATGCAGCATCAAGCTATGCAGACTTGCGTCGTACGAATTTCAGCTACATTGTTGTTCTCCTAATAAGAAATATTATCATACGCCTCTGTTACACAGAATGCATCACTATGTTGGTTTTACTCAAATTACTTTGACCATAAGCAGTGTCACTTCCTGTATAACTTGCTTCGGGTGGTAGACAATATCATTGCACCAAAATATCAGCATCGAACAGGGATTTTTTTTTTTTTTTACAGGATCTGCAATGAACATACACCATCTACGGACCAACTTTGTATCAGTGTTGCTGCTGTTGCTGTTGTTGGGAATATCCCACAAGTAACAAAGTGTGTTTCAAAGCTGTAAACTTTACAAATCAATCTCGGCCAGGAGCCATCATTACACTATGTCACATCAATGAAAAATAAAAAGGCATCAGGATACAGTTGTTTCATGTTATCGTCTCTATCTCGTAAATCAGGATTCTTACGATCATTCCATGCTTCAGGGCCTGCATGGAGTAAAATCCAGCAATTCCGTAGTGGTTTGAACCTGGAAACAGAATCATGGGAATAGAATATAAATAAAAGTAATCAATTACAAAAAAAAATTAAAATAAAAATTTTTTTCAATCACATTTGTAATAGTTACGGACCAACCCATTCATAAAGGGCCGAGGTCCAGTGTCCTGCTTTTTCCTGAATCAACAAAAGGCAATGTCCAGGACTTGCATGCTTGAGGCTTAAAAGTCGAGGAACCAGCTATCAATATCAACACAACCCTCATTTCCAGATCTTTCATGGCTGGTTTGATAATCGTACATTTTGATTACTCCTCACAGTCACACCTTTGGCTACCACCCAGCCAATGCCGGCTTCCCGGGCCTTTTGAATGGCCAAGTCCATGCAGAAATTCCCAACCACAGGGCCCAGGAGATTTCTCCCATCCACCAGCGCTGTGGCTGCAGTCTCTTTCTCCACCAGCGGTTCCCCCTGAGCAGAGCAGATCCCACTCTGGATGTCCTTCACGTACATATCTGAACGGTCAAGGGGAAGACAGACATGTTTCATCGGGTTCCGGGCATTTCAAACGAAGCTTCCTCGCGCCATCTGTCTGTCTGCTTTGAGATTGAACACAATGCAAATAAGGGGGAAAACAAAGGAAATCAAAAGAGCAGGAGATGCTGAAGTTAATAAATACAAGTAAATTGGCATTTGAGAAAGGATTACAAAAGAATCTCCAACGAAGCGCACTTTATCCGCGCTCGCTGTTAGGAGGAGTCCTTGCAACATTTAAAGAGTTTACGACCTGTCCACGTTGAATTGATTTAGGTGTCCGTGGACGCTGTGTTCGCTGAACAACCGCGTTCTCACCCAAGCGGTTGAGTCCGTGGCTGAAATGCCCTCTGTAATCTCCCTCCACCAGCACTTCTGCAAGAGCTTTGGCATGTGCTGTATTGCTACCTGCAGCCTCCATACATTGCTGGATGAAATGAGCTGCATCGGTCTTGCTCACGTGGCATCTGTGAAACACGTTCAGCATATCAAATTGAACAGGGGCTTACACTGCACAACTATACAATGCACACACACACACACACACACACACACACACACACACACACACACACACACACACACACACACACACACACACACACACACACACACACACACACACACACACTTTAACTGAATGTACATGCTAACGACAGGGAGGCGATGGTGTAGAGATCAAGAGCGTGAAGGACCATCTCGGTGACAAATAAAACATCAGTGGAGCAAGAAGTCTCCGTGAGCTGTGAGCAATTCTTCACAGAGAAAGAGTGAGAATCCGGGGTGGACGAGTGCCGAGGATGCTGGAATGGCCCGAGAGGTTGTGGATTTAAATCCGGCTGGAGGACGTGCATTGTAAACTGCAAACTAAGCTCGTCGCAGCAAAATTACCATAGTGTAAGCACAACGACTCATTGATATCCATCAGGAAGGGGGTAATCTACCCTGCCCAACCTGTTTACTCGGAGAAAGCAATGTGGGATCGAGATGGACCCTGAAACGCCACCAATGGATTGTCTGTGCAATCCATGAATCTCAACCCAAATCTCAATCCGACCACACTCAATAAACCCAATTATCTTATTATAAACACAAACACAAACACAAACACGGTCACACAAACTTTTAGTAAGATCCAGAAACAGAATTTTGTACATTCTTCTGCTTAAAGATTGTGTTTACGAACGGGAAAGCACATGTGGATTTGCACATGTGGAAAGCATTGCCGGAACACACGCTACAAATATTTCAAATCCTCCTTTGGAGCCAAAGTGATCTCACCCAACGACTCCCCTCCTCACCCAACTACTCCCCTCCTCACCCAACTACTCCCCTCCTCACCCAACGACTCCCCTCCTCACCCAACTACTCCCCTCCTCACCCAACTACTCCCCTCCTCACCCAACTACCCCCTCCTCACCCAACTACGCCCCTCCTCACCCAACTACTCCCCTCCTCACCCAACTACACCCCTCCTCACCCAACTACTCCGCTCCTCACCCAACTACCCCCTCCTCACCCAACTACTCCCCTCCTCACCCAACTACACCCCTCCTCACCCAACTACTCCGCTCCTCACCCAACTACTCCGCTCCTCACCCAACTACTCCCCTCCTCACCCAACCACTCCCCTCCTCACCCAACCACTCCCCTCCTCACCCCTCCCTTACCCCGTCCACACGATTCTTACCCCGTCCACACGATTGTTACCCCGTCCACACGATTCTTACCCCGTCCACACGATTCTTACCCCGGCCACACGATTCTTACCCCGTCCACACGATTCTTACCCCGTCCACACGATTCTTACCCCGTCCACACGATTGTTACCCCGTCCACATGATTCTTACCCCGTCCACACGATTGTTACCCCGTCCACACGATTGTTACCCCGTCCACACGATTCTTACCCCGGCCACACGATTCTTACCCCGTCCACACGATTCTTACCCCGTCCACACGATTGTTACCCCGTCCACACGATTCTTACCCCGTCCACACGATTCTTACCCCGTCCACACGATTCTTACCCCGTCCACACGATTGTTACCCCGTCCACATGATTCTTACCCCGTCCACACGATTCTTACCCCGTCCACACGATTGTTACCCCGTCCACACGATTCTTACCCCGTCCACACGATTCTTACCCCGTCCACACGATTGTTACCCCGTCCACATGATTCTTACCCCGGCCACACGATTCTTACCCCGTCCACACGATTCTTACCCCGTCCACACGATTGTTACCCCGTCCACATGATTCTTACCCCGTCCACACGATTCTTACCCCGTCCACACGATTGTTACCCCGTCCACACGATTCTTACCCCGTCCACACGATTGTTACCCCGTCCACACGATTCTTACCCCGGCCACACGATTCTTACCCCGGCCACACGATTCTTACCCCGTCCACACGATTCTTACCCCGTCCACATGATTCTTACCCCGTCCACACGATTCTTACCCCGTCCACACGATTGTTACCCCGTCCACACGATTCTTACCCCGTCCACACGATTGTTACCCCGTCCACACGATTGTTACCCCGTCCACACGATTGTTACCCCGTCCACACGATTGTTACCCCGTCCACACGATTGTTACCCCGTCCACACGATTGTTACCCCGTCCACACGATTGTTACCCCGTCCACACGATTGTTACCCCGTCCACACGATTCTTACCCTGGCCACACGATTCTTACCCCGTCCACACGATTCTTACCCCGTCCACACGATTGTTACCCCGG
>NC_140965.1:49753164-49810664 GCF_056783735.1 Eptatretus burgeri
TACTGCCTGCAATCTGCCTTCCGCCTTACTGCTGTATTAGCCTACCACCATACCTGTAGCCTGCAATCTGCGCAATCTACCTGCCGATGCCGCCATCTGTCTGCAATCTGCCTCTACGGTCTACCTAACGTGGTTCTGCCTGGCAACCTGCCTGGATACTGCGTGCCTCTACCATGCCTGCCTTTCAGACCAAACCACACTCCTGGGCCAGCCTGCGCATATTCTGTCTACCTGCCGCAGATCTGCCTTATGAACATACCTACCTGCCTCGGACAAACTGCCTTGGTCTGCCGCAATCAACGCCTATGTCTACTTATACCTGGAATCTACCTACAATGCCTGCCTGGATCTACCTGGATCAGCGCACCACACAGTTTGGCTCCTGCATATGTCACCTGAACGGGATGCGCACTACCTGAATAGCTGCACATCTTGCCTGTATCATACACCTGAAGCCTGCCACCTGCTGTCTGCACATGCCTTGCACACTTGCCTGCCGCATGCACGCACCTTGTCACGCGCCTGCAATACCTGTACATGCAAAATACCTGCCTGGACACTGCCAGATCGCTGCGTGCGCTGAGCCAACACATGCCT
This sequence comes from Eptatretus burgeri, assembly GCF_056783735.1. Lineage (NCBI taxonomy): Eukaryota > Metazoa > Chordata > Myxini > Myxiniformes > Myxinidae > Eptatretus > Eptatretus burgeri. The sequence goes on from NC_140965.1 coordinate 49,753,762, forward strand.
GCGCATGCACGCCTGAACCGCTACGCTGGTGCACTGAACGTGCTGCCTGAATCTGCCTGAATACGCCTAAAGACGCGCAGCACCTGCGCGCCTGTACGGCATGCGATGCACACACCTGCCTCGTTCTTCCTGCATCACCTGCCTGAGGATCTGCTGCCCCTGAATAGTGCCTGCGCGCACCTGGCACGTCTGCCTGCGCACTGCATAACGCGCCTGTACCTGCCTGCCTGTTCTACCACCACGCCACCTTCTGCCTGTACGCAACTGCGTCGCCTGCAGCCTACTATCGATGCTGTCTTAACACCTCCTGCTGCCTGTGCCTGGACCTGCGCCATCAGTTCTGCGATGCCTCTGTTCTGCCTAAATATACTGTCTGCCGAACGCTTATGATCTACCACCTAAAGGGCCGCTGCCCCTGGTGCCACCTGCTCAGCGTCTCTGCCTCGGATCTGCCTGCCTGGGCACGCCTGCCTGTCTATACCACCACAATACCCTCGTTTCTGCCGCATGCATACCTGAATCTGCCTACGCACCTGGATAGATCTACCTGCCTGGACCACCTGGCCTACCTACCTGCAATACCTGCTGTACCTACCTGAATACCTGCCTTCTGCCACCTGGATCTACCTGCCTGAATAGATCTACCTGGACACACACACCACCTATCTACCTGACCTGCGGACACACGCACACTCTGCATTAACCTACCTGGGCCACCTAGCCACCTGGAATGCTACACCTGGACACATGCCTGCCTGGACCACGCACACACGCTGGACACACACACACACACATGCACTGTCACACACACCTGTCTGCACATGCCTGCCTGGAATCACGTGCCGTTGTACCTTGCACAGCCCTGGTCTGCCTGACCTGATACACTGCCACCTACCTAGACCTACATTGCACACCTGTCACCCTATACCACCTGCAGCCTATACCTGCGGCCTGCTGCCATACACACATGCACACATGCCTGGGCCACACATGCACATGCACGTGCCTGTCATACACTTAACCTGGGACACACAAAGAACCTGCCTACACATACACACACGTACCTGCGCTGCCTGCGGCCTGCACTACCTGGGCCTACACCTGAACCTGCACTGTCTACCTGGATCTACACTAGAAAACACACACTGAGAACCTGCCGCACACACATGCCTGCGTACACACCCTGGAACACACACATGCACACCCAGATCTACACACACTGAATAGATCACACACACTGGACACACACACACACATGCACACACACATATATGCCTGAATCGGACCACACCTGGAGCAGCACACACACGCACACACACACACTGTCACACACACAAATACACACACACAAACAAATACACACACACAGACACACACACACACATACACACACACATATACACAAACAGACACACACACAAACACGCACACACACACACACAAACACACATACACACACACAAATACACACAACAAACACATACACACACAGACACACACACACACATACACACACAGACACACACACATACACACACACACAGACACACACCCTGGTATCCCCAAGGCTTGGGGAACATTTGTGTGAAGTTTTCTCTCAAACTGCCCAGCATTTCTGAAGAAGACGAATTTTAAAAATAGATTTTAGGGTAATTCCAACATGGCTGCCACACCACATGACCTATAACATCATAATTGTCATTAAACGATTTTACATCCTATGGTGAAAATTTCATTGCAATCCGACAAGCAGTAGCGGAGAAAAACACTAAAGTTCTGTGTGGACAAACAAAAGGACAGGCAAAGAGACAAACAAATAAACGAGCCGGTAGGCGGACATGGGTAGTCGATCAAGTCGAATTTAGTCGTTTTTCAGCCGTTACTAGCCAACAAAAGCGTCCATAGCAACGGTTCTTTCTCACACATAACTAGGACATACCATGAACCTACCATACCAGTTTCATGTATATCTGACTCATAGTCTCTGAGATATAACGAACTTCGTTTATTTTTTATTGTTTTCGACCGGGGTTCATTCAAAGTTTATCTTCTCCGAGAGTTTTCATAGGATCCGGCTGTACATTTTTGACAATATGGCTGAATGTACTGCCCACAGTCGCTCGTGGCCCGATTTTTGAAAAAATATATTTTTTAGGATTTTTCAAAAATTTCAAAGGTCCGTTGCTAGGCAACGGATGGGTCCATAGCAACGGTTCTCATTTGCACACAACTAAGTCATGGTATGAACCTACCAAGCAAGTTTCATCGAAATCGCCATTGTATTAACGGAGCACTGGACCGAACAGACATACATACATACAGACAGACAGACAAACATATCGACGGAAATACTGACAATAAGGGTAGACTAGATTGACTACCCAACAAACAAACAAATGGACCCAAATGCAATACCCTCTCCTCTGGCAAGGGTAATTAATGCAAAATCTTTTGACGGTGGAGGGGTGGGGGGGGGACTTATACCCTCCAGGGAGGGCAATTTCAAGTGTAGTGCTTGGAATAGAAAAACCAGAGTCAGGGATATCCCCCACATCGCCCATTCTCCCCCTCCCCCCCCCTCCCCAGGTGAAATCACACTCTGTGTTAGTGTGTCAGTGTATCTCTTCCAAAACTCCAAAACAATGAAACACAACAGCCTGATACGTTGCAAGCGGACTTAGGGAAGTCCAAGGGAGTGCCTGAATGAAAATTGTGTGTTTGAGTTAATTTAAACACCCCTTTATAAGGTAATTAATGGCTTATTTAATTATCCTTCATCAAGGCGTCATCGTGGTCACCTCACTGTCCCTCACTAAGGGTCTTAATTCGCCATTTTGTTTTGGACTGCTTAACAATGCCTTGACTTGGAACAGGCCGCAATGGTTTCTTCACGATAAAGTTTATTTTTTACTTTCCTTACTCATATTATCAAATTCCTCATCATATCTATGAATCACAGGATACATGGCAATGCTTACAAACGCTCAGAGAAACCAGTGTCAGTGGCTTTATTATATTTCCACACATGCCATAACCAGTGGAATCTCTAAAACTGAGCCGAGTTACAACATTTAAACTGGGAAATTGACCTTAGCAGCAGTTCCGACTGCGAAGAAAGGCTTCATCTGTCCAATTCGGACATTGTTTGACATTGCGAGCGTCTCCAGGATGTATTTAAGACAACCAATCAGCGATCAGCAATCGCTTGGCAAGCAAGCCATTCCTTATCAAGCCCGTTCATAACAAATCGTTGAATGAAAGCGATAACTCGCGCATAACAAGTTATTGCATGAATGTGTTGATTCTTTCATAAAAAGTCATTGTATGAAGTGTTGATTCTTTCCAAACAAGTCATTGTATGAAAGTGTTGATTCTTTCATAAAAAGTCATTCTATGAAAGTGTTGATTCTTTCCAAACAAGTCATTGTATGAAAGTGTTGATTCTTTCATAAAAAGTCATTGTATGAAGTGTTGATTCTTTCCAAACAAGTCATTGTATGAAAGTGTTGATTCATTCATAACAAGTCATTCTATGAAAGTGTTGATTCTTTCCAAACAAGTCATTCTATGAAAGTGTTGATTCTTTCCAAACAAGTCATTGTATGAAAGTGTTGATTCTTTCATAAAAAGTCATTGTATGAAGTGTTGATTCTTTCCAAACAAGTCATTGTATGAAAGTGTTGATTCATTCATAACAAGTCATTGTATGAAAGTGTTGATTCTTTCATAAAAAGTCATTCTATGAAAGTGTTGATTCTTTCCAAACAAGTCATTGTATGAAAGTGTTGATTCTTTCATAAAAAGTCATTGTATGAAGTGTTGATTCTTTCATAAAAAGTCATTGTATGAAGTGTTGATTCTTTCCAAACAAGTCATTGTATGAAAGTGTTGATTCTTTCATAAAAAGTTATTGTATGAAAGTGTTGATTCGTTCATAACAAGTCATTGTATGAAAGTGTTGATACGTTCATCATAATTCATTGTATGAAAGTGTTGATACATTCATCATAAGTCATTGTATGAAGTGTTAATTCTTTCATCACAAGTCATTGATTGAAAGTGTTGATTCGTTCATAAATCGTTGAATGAAAGTGTTGATTCTTCCATAAAAAGTCAATGTTTGAAAGTGTTGATTCTTTCGTCACAAGTCATTGTTTGAAAGTGTTCTTTCTTTCGTAACAATCACTTCTGTCTGTGCCGTAACTTTTTCACTATTTAAGCTGTTGTCATCAAATTTTCAACAAAGCTTTATTCTGAGAATATGGAGAAGACAAATTAATAATTTGGTCAAAAGGTCAAAGGTCAAAATTGCATAAAATCTTCAATTTTCATACGATTGACCTAAAATTTTAAGAATTTACATATTGGGTCACTGAATTGGATCGCCAATCAAAATCTCGAAGCCGATTTATTTTTTCTTGGATAAAAAGATGAAAGATCGAGGTTAAATGAAATCATTTATTTTAATGCAATTGACCCTAAATTTTAAGAATTTGCATGTTGTGTCACTGAATGGGCTCAACGAGCAAAAGCTGGAAAGCAATTATTTTTCTTAGACCAAAAGGTCAAAGGTCAAGGTTGCATAAAATTATCAATTTCCAACTGATTGACTTGAAATTTAAGCAGGGTTTGCATATTGGGTCACTGAAGCTTATTTTGCTTTTGAGGTCAAAAGGTCAAGGTTGCATAAAATCATCAAATTCCATCTGATTGACTTGAAATTTGAGCAGCGTTTGCATATTGGGTCACTGAAGCCTATTTTGTATTTGAGGTCAAAAGGTCAAGGTCACCTAAAATCGTCAATCTTTTTTGTATTTTTGTATTTTTTTTTTTTTTTTTTGCTGTTTTCATCATATTTAGCATGATGCAGATGCGGATGGGTTTTTGCATTTTCAGATGCTTTCTCTCGTTACCCCTTGTGATGCTCCTAAGCATGGCTCTGACAGGTGCAGACACTTGCCCTTCCAGCCGGCTTTGTTGCAAGGACCTCGTGAATGCACTTTGCGTCGTGTGCGGATAGCTGAGAAAAGCAGTGAATAAAGCAGGGCACAAGTGCAGAATGCAAGATGAACATGAAAACACCATTTTGAGAATGTCCCACAAAATCCTATAAAGGAAAACAAGTTAAAACGAGAACGGCCCTCGGTAGATTGCATACTTCCACCAGGCTGAACAGTTTAAAATTTGTATCCCACTGATAGGCCAGATCTTTGATCCAGACCTGAACGAAAATCTAATCATCTTGCTCTTTTGACCTTACCAACGCATCCACCGAGTTTTGTCATAATCCATCCATATTTGTTTGAGATATGCTAAACATCGTTTTTGGCCTCATTACTCAATCGTGAACAATCACTTAGAAATTTTAGTTTCTGGATCCGGATCTTCACCAAAATCTAATCAATTCGTCCCTGTCACACACCCAACCTGTTCGCAAAGTTTCATCCGAATCCATCCCTAACTTTTTGAGATATCCTCCTTACAAACAAACAAACAAGCAGTCATAGACTGGTACTTACGAATTCATCAACTTGACCTCTGACGTTGTCTAATAAAAGCTGTCTCTGGAGAAGGTAGCGATGCAAACCAGAAGTTTCTACGATGATTCTGTACCAAACCATCAAAAATCGTAACGTCCACCGAAGCAAAAATCTCCATTTCTCCATGCAATTATTTAATATTATTTTATCAAAGTCACAAAACCGTAATATTCAGCCATCCACCAACAATCTTTACATAATCCGACGGCTTAGCGAGTCAGGCATGCGACGATAACCTTTATTGGGATAAAAAATGACTTTTAAACACCATCTTTATCGAAAACACTATCAGCGCGCACACGGAAAACCTTTACGTGACTCAACCACGCCCCTGCTCGAGCGCGCCGCACCACGTGACGAGCCGTGACACGGCGAGTGAAATATTTTTTATACAATCTTAAAACGTCTCCAAAACATCCCATTTTTACCAGAATTTCGACAACCGAGTGTGAAGCATCCTAAGCGATCGCAAAAACCGAAGACAAAATTAAAATCGAAGTTAAAACGAACTTGTAACGTCGACCGAAGCAAAAATTCTCCATTCCTCCACATGTCAGGTCAGGTTCGATCTGTGACCTGCTACAGGTACCATGTAAACCTGTACTAACCTGTTCCATGGTCGGGTTGTCGGCGACTCAACCGTCTCCCCCACCAGGTTTTCTGGTGAGGGGGGTGTTTGGATATGGACACCCAGCAGGATTAAAAACAAAACCTATCAAAGGGCGGGGGAGCTCCTTGTGAGCCAACGGCCATCCATATCTAGTGCCCAACTGTGTCTGCAGACGTCCTCCTGCAGTTGGGTCACTTCTTATCAGGAGGTTGGTGGCAGGATTTGCACTCTGGCCATTGTAAAACCCTTCATTCCGCAAAACGCAAAAACGCAAAAAAATCTGAAAATCCACTCCGTGGGAGTACCTCCTGTGCAGCTTCCCTTCGCAGCGCAGCTCACCGGATGACGGGATTGGGGCAAAGCCTTCGGGAACCCCAATCTTTGATAGGAGGGAAACCACGGGGTAACATCCCTGGGTCAGATTGCGGGAGAGTGTGTCGGAGTGGTGCTGAGGTGTCGTCCACCAGACGGCGGTCTCCTTGGGTTAACCTGAGGTGGTCCCTTCGGGTGGGTGCCTGGAATGTCCTATCCCTAAGAGAGGATGATCACCTGTCTCTGTTATCATCTGAGCTCAAGCGTTTGGACATCGGGATTGCAGCTCTCTCTGAGGTACGGAGACCGGATTGCGGCGAGATAATGGTGGGTGGTTACACCTACTATTGGTCTGGTCGCTCTGATGGTTACCATACCCAAGGAGTTGCTGTAGCTGTGTCCAATAAGCTGACCCCAATGATAATTGAGGTAACACCGGTCAACGAGCGTATTATGAGATTAAGGATTCGTCACTCCTTAGGTGTCATTTCCGTGGTCTCTGTTTATGCTCCGACTGAGGCGAGTGATCTCACCGTGAAGGACACATTCTACGCCACGCTCGAGTCTGTGGTTGATCAGTGCTCCAGACGAGATACACTTCTAGTCTTGGGGGATTTCAATGCATCGACTGGAACTGATAGGGACGGTTATGAGGTGTGTGTTGGTCCCCATGGGTCAGGAACTATGAACCAGAATAGCACTAAGTTCCTTGACTTTGCAAGCAGTCATGGACTTAGGGTGGCTGGTTCATGGTTTCAGCCCCCACAAGCTCATCGCTGGACTTGGTATTCCAACGCTGGCGGTGTAGCAAAGGAGATTGACCATCTCCTCATTGACGGTCGTTGGAGGATGATCCAGAACTGCAGGGTCTACCGGAGTGCTCAGTTCTTCAATACTGACCACACGCTTGTTGTAGCAACTCTAAAGCTGCACCTTAAATCCTGGAGAATGGTACCATCCCAGCCTAGGCTGGATGTTGCCAAGCTCAGGGATGAGAGAGTCGCTGAGGAGTTTGCGAACAGGCTGAGTGGACACTTGGGGGGTCTGGGTGCTTTGGGGGGTCCTGAAGAGTTGTGGAGCGCCTTTAAGACCACCGTCCTTGATGTTGCCGGTGGATGTCTTGGAACTCACCGCAGGGCAAAGAAGAATTTTGTCTCTCAAGGGACACTGGATACCATTGACCAGAGTCGCAGGGCCAGGCTGAATGGCAGAGCTGAGCTGTTCAGGGAGCTGAGGTGTAAAACTGTACGTGCACTGAGGGTGGACAAGGAGGCCTATGTGCGAGGAATCTGTGAGGGTGTGGAGCATCACCTGTGGACAGGTGATTCTCGTCCCGCTTACAGGGGAATTTGCGCATTACGTTCATCCAAGCCCATCCCTCGGAGCACTACAGTTCGAGCAGAGAGTGGTAGGCTCTTGACAGAGGAGTCTGAAGTGAAGGCCCGCTGCGCCGGTTACTTTGAGCGGTTGTACCAGGCTGATCCCCCAGCTGTCGAGTTGGACGTCAAGGGTGTTACAATCCCTGTTGCTGACCCACGAATCAACTGTGGTCCACCTTCGCTTGTGGAAACACGGGCTGCGGTGAACCAGTTGAAACGGGGAAAAGCTCCAGGGATTTGTGGCATCCATGCCGAACTTCTCAAGGCTGGTGGAAATGCTGCACTCGTGTCGTTGCATGCAGTTTTGTGCTCTGCCTGGAACACAGGCATCATCCCAACTGACTGGAAGAGGGGCCTTGTTGTCCCTCTCTGGAAAGGAAGGGTGATCGCCAAGACTGCAACAACTACCGAGGGGTGACGCTGCTCTCAGTGCCGGGCAAGGTCTTTGCTCGGATAATTCTTGATAGGGTTCGCCACCATCTGCTTGAGCACCAGCGTCCAGAGCAGTCAGGCTTTACACCAAAGAGGTCAATGATTGACCGTATCCTTGCCCTTCGTGTCCTCACCGAACGCAGACGAGAGTTTCGGCAGGGGCTGCTTGCAGCCTATGTTGATCTCTGCAAAGCGTTCGATTCAGTGAATCGGGATGTCCTCTGGAGGATTCTTGGTCTTCGTGGGGTGCCACCAAAACTGATCGATCTGATGTCTGAACTCTACTCTGGTTCTGAGAGTGCTGTGAAGTGTGGTGGTACCGCCTCTGACTTATTTCCAGTTGTTACTGGAGTTCGTCAGGGATGTGTACTTGCCCCCACACTTTTCAGCACTTGTATGGACTGGATTTTAGGGAGGATGTCGGAGAGATCAAGTTGCGGTGCATCGTTTGGGAATGTCAAGATCTCAGACCTTGATTTTGCAGACGATGCAGTCATCTTTGCGGAGACTTTAGACATCCTTTTGTGGGCCCTCGAGGTGCTGAATGAAGAGTCGGAGCCGCTGGGATTACGGGTTTCTTGGGTCAAAACTAAGATCCAGGCTTTCGGTGACATCTTGGATGCTGCTGTCCTGTCTGTGTCTGTTTGTGGTGAGGATGTTGAGGTCGTGGAGAGATTCACTTACCTTGGCAGTGATATTCATGTCTCTGCTGGCTGTGAGTCAGAGGTCAATAGATGTCTGGGTCGGACCTGGGGAGTCATGGATTCACTGGATCATGGGGTGTGGCGCTGCCGGTACCTGTGTGGGAGGACGAAAGTCCGAGTCTTCAGGTCCTTGGTACTTCCAGTCTTGCTCTATGGGTGCGAGACTTGGACTCTGACCAAGGATCTGAGACGGAGACTTAATTCCTTTGGTACCAGGTGTCTTCGGAGAATCCTTGGCTATCGCTGGTCGGATTTTGTGTCCAACGAGCGGTTGCTGAGAGAGACTCGGATCAGATTTGTTACCTGCATAGTCCGTGAGCGTCAGTTGCGGCTGTATGGACATGTGGCTCGTTTTCCCGATGCTGATCCTGCTCACCAGATTCTCTCAGCGAGGGAGTCTCATGAGTGGAGGAGGCCAGTGGGCCGACCACGTGCCTCATGGTTGCAGCAGGTTGACCACCATCTCAAGGAGATGGGGATGGGCCTGGCATCTGCCTGGGGGATGGCCAGACGGAGGCCCCTGGAGTACCGACGGAAGGTGGATGCAGCGACGCGCTGTTCTGGCACATGCTCCCATACCTGACCTCCACATGAATTTATGGAATTATGTTTGACCTCACTGTGACCTTGACCTTTGACCAAAATCTAATCAGCGCTAGCCATCACCCTCCTGAATCACGTGGTGTAATTTGACATTGGTAGCTTCTTCCTTTCTCGAGTTATCGTGCCTACAAACAAACACACACACACAAACACAAACAAACACACAAACAAACACACACACAAACACAAACAAACACACAAACACACAGACAGGGGTGAAAACCAGAGTGGGAGGGAGATGGGCAGGTGGGGTAACTGCCCTGGGTCTCGGACCTCCTAATATGGGTCCGTATTTTCTGCTTCTCAGACCTGGTCACCCTGTGAGGAGGGAGGGATGACAGGCAGTAAAGGGTGCGACGAAAGCATCACAACCTCGACACATTTCCCGTTGTTCTTAAAGGGCTGAATGCGTGTCCATGGAGATGTGGACAATCGGTCCTTTGGTGTGAGGTCATAGATCGGTGACAGAGGGATTCGGATAACCGCACGACACGGACGTGCAAACAAACCGCAAACGTATCCCGTTTCGAGGACGATTAACATTTCTCGTCATGCGGAAGGAACAAATGGCTGGAGTGGGGACACATTATGTCCCAAATGGTGGATTGGCGGGGGCTCAATGTCTGACCGTTTGCCGAATCCGAGAAATGTTCATCATGACAGCAGCGCCGCCTGTTCCCACCAGAGGGCGACGGATCCACAACAGCGACTCGAAAGAGACCATTTTCAGGCTCGTGATGTCGTGTGGGGAGGACGACCTGCACGTTGGGTTTCATTGAGTTTGAGACAATTGTCATTGCATGACGTCAGTCCTGAGACCTCAATTTCATCTCAAGGTCACAGTCTCTCACTCGGTGACACCCTTAATAATGGAGCGTCTGAACAGCTTCGATTACACTCCTCATTCTTTAGAAAAACCCAGTGGTCTGGTCTGATTAGAGGAGGTGAGTCGAGAAACTTTCCCCCTCAAAATGCATAATTAACACTGCAATGCATATTTCATCATCTGGAGTCAACCTCAAGGTCTCCTCGTGTGGACCGTTTGCGATTCCTTGGCTCCTGCGCGATCACGTCCGTTTCCTTTCCTCTCCCTAGAGAAGTATAAGAGCTCGGGGAAAACATGCAAGGCGTGCTGTGGCGGGAGAAAGGGGCTGCAAAACCCGCGTGCTGAGGGGTGGGGTGGAGGAGGAGGGGTAGCTGCATGACCCTTGGGAGCGACACGTGGAACTGGAGGCGGTCGTTTGGTGCGATGCGAGTTCAGCGTCGCTTGGGTGGCGTCGACTGAGGTGCTGCGTCGATAGACTTCTTGTGCCGGCTCCTCCCATTGGTGGTTGCTGTGGGATTCCAACGCACGCACTACTCCACGATCCCCAACTGTCCACTACCTCCACTCCTCCACCGAGCCCACCCACCACCGTCTCCACCCTTCCCCACCCCTCTGTGATCCCAACTCTCAGCCACCTCCAGTCCACCACCATTCCCACCCTCCATGATTCCCAACTCACCACTACCTCCACCCTTCCACCATTCCCACCCCTCCATGATCCCCAACTCACCACGACCCCCACCCTTCCACCATTCCCACCCCTCCATGATCCCCAACTCACCACTACCTCCACCCTTCCACCATTCCCACCCCTCCATGATCCCCAACTCACCACGACCCCCACCATTCCACCATTCCTACCCTCCATGATCCCAACTCACCACTACCTCCACCCTTCCACAATTCCCACCCCCACCATGATCCCCACCTCACCACGACCTCCACCCTTCCACCATTCCCACTCCTCCATGATCCCCAACTCACCACTACCTCCACCATTCCCAGCCCTCCATGATCCCCAACTCACCACTACCTCCACCATTCCCACTCCTCCATGATCCCCAACTCACCACTACCTCCACCATTCCCAGCCCTCCATGATCCCCAACTCACCACTACCTCCACCCTTCCACCATTCCCACCCCTCCATGATCCCCAACTCACCACTACCTCCACCCTTCCACCATTCCCACCCCTTCATGATCCCCAACTCACCACTACCTCCACCATTCCCACCCCTCCATGATCCCCAACTCACCACTACCTCCACCCTCCCACAATTCCCACCCCCTCCATGATCCCCAACTCACCACGACCTCCACCCTTCCACCATTCCCACCCTCCATGATCCCCAACTCACCACGACCTCCACCCTTCCACCATTCCCACCCTCCATGATCCCAACTCACCACGACCTCCACCATTCCCACCCCTCCAGGATTATCACCCCCCCTCCACCCACGATTTCCACCCCTCCACCATCCCGACCCCTCCCCGACCTTTTATTTCTGCAGAATTGCACTCAAAAGAACGTCGCGACCATCCCAGTGCGCTTGCGCGTCAAGCCTATTAAAAGTTTGGGGTCGCAAGGCTCTGGCGCAGAGGGTTCGAAGCACCACGATCCACGGAACCCTCAGCCCTGCTCGGCCCTCGTCTCGGTCACTATGGAGGGTCTGAGCGGCCGCTTCGTGGCCCGCACTCAGGTAACCGGCTTTCTTGTCCTGTTCGCGGGTTTTCCGTGCAGAGCCTGAGACGTTTGGTTCCCATCACAAGATCCATCGGAGTCCCGGTGTTGCGCGAAAACATTTTGAATACATGTGAACCCGTGAAAGTGGTTAAATGCGGTTAAACCACAACCGCCGGAGGATTTAATTTGAGAGCTTCCAAAGGTGTGTGTATGTGTGTTTGTGTGTGTGTGTGTGTGTGTGTGTGTGTGTGTGTGTGTGTGTGTGTGTGTGTGTGTGTGTGTGTGTGTGTGCATGTATGTGTGTGTGTTTGTGTGTGTGTGTGTGTGTGTGTGTGTGTTTGTTTGTGTGTTTGTGTGTGTTTGTGTGTGTGTGTGTGTATGTGTGTGTGTGTGTGTGTGTGTGTGTGTGTGTGTGTGTGTGTGTGTGTGTGTGTGTGTGCATGTATGTGTGTGTGTTTGTGTGTGTGTGTGTGTGTGTGTGTGTGTTTGTTTGTGTGTTTGTGTGTGTGTGTGTATGTGTATGTGTGTGTGTTTGTGTGTTTATGTGTATGTATGTGTGTGTATGTGTGTGTATGTGTGTGTATGTGTGTGTGTTTGTGTGTTTATGTGTATGTATGTATGTGTATGTATGTGTGTATGTGTGTATGTATGTGTGTGTGTTTGTTTGTGTGTGTATGTATGTGTGTATGTGTGTGTATATGTGTGTGTGTGTGTATGTATGTGTGTATGTATGTGTATGTATGTGTATGTGTATGTATGTGTGTGTTTGTTTGTTTGTGTGTGTATGTGTGTATGTATGTGTATGTGTGTATGTATGTGTATGTGTGTGTGTGTGTGTGTATGTGTGTGTGTGTGTGTGTTTGTTTGTGTGTTTGTGTGTGTGTGTGTTTGTGTGTGTGTGTGTATGTGTATGTGTGTGTGTGTTTGTGTATGTATGTGTGTGTGTGTGTGTGTGTGTGTATGTATGTGTGTATGTATGTGTATGTATGTGTATGTGTATGTATGTGAGTGTTTGTTTGTTTGTGTGTGTATGTGTGTATGTATGTGTATGTGTGTGTGTATGTGTGTGTGTGTGTGTGTGTGTATGTGTGTGTGTGTGTGTGTGTGTGTGTGTGTGTGTGTGTGTGTGTGTGTGTATGTGTGTGTGTGTGTTCCTCCAGCGATGATGTCTCTCAATGTCATGGTCCACGACATGCGTGGTCCTTGGACCCCGTTCGGTCTCCATGAGGAGGTTTTCGTGCTGAAGATGATAATATCACGAAACACTGAATCCATGATCGGGATCCATGATGAGGCGGAAAATGTTCTTCATTTTCTGTTTATTTTATTACGTGCTGTGTGTTCGTAGGATCGGTGCTGTGCGTTCGGGACACCGTGGTACAAAATTAACTGAGACTTGGGTCAAGCTATGAGGAAACGCCATTTAATCTCAACCTATGTCTTCTCAATGTTACAGTTACATTTTATATCCCACCACATGAGAGTGGCATGTATGGTGGAGACTCAATCTTACCTGGTACACTTGGTGAGAGGTATGTTGGAGACTCAATCTTACCTGGTACACTTCGTGAGAGGTATGGTGGAGACTCAATCTTACCTGGTACACTTGGTGAGAGGTATGGTGGAGTCTCAATCTTACCTGGTACACTTCGTGAGAGGTATGGTGGAGACTCAATCTTACCTGGTACACTTGGTGAGAGGTATGGTGGAAACTCAATCTAACCTGGTATGCTTGGTGAGAGGTATGGTGGAGACTCACTATTACCTGGTACACTTGGTGAGAGGTATGGTGGAGACTCAATCTTACCTGGTACACTTGGTGAGAGGTATGTTGGAGACTCAATCTTACCTGGTACACTTGGTGAGAGGTATGTTGGAGACTCAATCTTACCTGGTACACTTGGTGAGAGGTGTGGTGGAGTCTCAATCTTACCTGGTACACTTGGTGAGAGGTATGGTGGAGTCTCAATCTTACCTGGTACACTTCGTGAGAGGTATGGTGGAGACTCAATCTTACCTGGTACACTTGGTGAGAGGTATGGTGGAAACTCAATCTAACCTGGTATGCTTGGTGAGAGGTATGGTGGAGACTCACTATTACCTGGTACACTTGGTGAGAGGTATGGTGGAGACTCAATCCTACCTGGTACACTTGGTGAGAGGTATGGTGGAGACTCAATCTTACCTGGTACACTTGGTGAGAGGTATGTTGGAGACTCAATCTTACCTGGTACACTTGGTGAGAGGTATGGTGGAGACTCAATCTAACCTGGTATGCTTGGTGAGAGGTATGGTGGAGACTCACTATTGCCTGGTACACTTGGTGAGAGGTATGGTGGAGTCTCACTCTTACCTGGTACACTTGATGAGAGGTATGGTGGAGACTCAATTTCACCGGGTACGCTTAGTGAGAGGTATGGAGGAGACTCAATGTTACCTGGGAAGTATAGTCAGATTATAGTGAGGAGACTCAATCTTACCTGGTACATCTTATCAGATATAGTAAGAAGACTCAATCTTACCTGGTATGTATAGTCAGATATAGTGATGAGAATCTTACCTGGTACACCTGGAATGTATCATTGGATGTCATGATGAGACTTGATCTTACCTGGTATGCATAGTCGGATGTAATGTGGAGACTCAATCATATCTGGTACACCAGATATGTCTCGTTGGATGTCGTGAGGAGACTCAATTTTACCTGGTATGCATGGTCGGATGAAATGCGGAGACAAGATCTTACCTGGAACGTATCATTGGATGTAGTGAGGATACTCAATCTCATAGTTACTGACATTGAGGAAAAATAAACAAAGCAAAAAAGTGGTAGGATGCCAAGGATCCATGGTGTTGGGGGAGGGGGGGTATCTGGGGGTGCTCAACTTCCCGGAGTGGGAAATTTTGTGATTTGATCCTTAAATTTGTACATTCTAGGACACTCTTTTATACAAAATTAAAGCAGAATAATCATGTTCTCCTGATGAATTGACACCCGAAGCCCGAGAGAAACCTCATCAGAGCATGAAAATCGATCAAAAACTTCAATAAGATATCTTATTTGGTGAAAGTGGTATTATTCGCTATTGTTGGGCAATATAATCTGTAGGCTGTTCAGGTAAGAAAAAAGTGGTCGAGTTGGTGACAACACGATCTTATCTGGTGTGTATAGTCGGATTTCACGAGGAGACTCAATCGTATCTGGTACGTACACCTGGGTACGTACCGTTGTATGTAGACAGCAGACTCAATCTCACCTTGTACGTTCAGTCATATATAGTAGGGAGACACAATTTTACCAGGTACGTGTGGTCAGATGTAGTTAAGACGTCCTTCATCAATTAAAGGTTTATTGTCGGAGGTTCCGAGCAAACAGGTCCTCCATGAGTGCAAATCCAAGAGTTTCCTTCTGTATCCATCCTGTCCATCCTACGCATCGTCTCCTGCCCCTCATTCCTCCGCACACCCATTGTTTGTCCAAGTCTGCCTCTATCTTGGCCTTCAACTCTGCTGTTGGTGTTTCCGCCCTCTCTCAACTCTTCCTTTTGTCCTGCTGTGTCCTAATCCGTTTAGTGTACCAATTCTAGCTGTTCCACAAGCCTCGACTATGTATACAAAAATAATAATAATTTTAAAAATCTCGTTTTAAGTCGTTTCCATTCCTGTTTGTTACCCACAGTAGGATATCTGCAACCTTCTTGATCAAATAACGACATTGGCCTTGAATAGAGATTTTCCCAAAATTACTCAAAAAAAATTCCAGCTCCGCTTGCTTACGCTCTCTCGTATCATTGTTGTGCAACATTAAATAATGTTTTAATCGCCTTGAAGACATTTGAAAAATATTTCATTTTGGGAACACCAAATATATATATATATATATATATATATATATATATATATATATATATATATATATATATGTCATTTGTGTGATGTGTGTATCACATATTGATGATTGTACCCCTACCCTCACTGCAAAAGCCTTACATACAACAATCAGCGTATCTAATGAGCACCAGTGAAGACCTGACCATGCATCATCACATTCCCTTCCTCATGTTCGGTTCGCTGTGCATTGACTTGTTTGAATTCCAATCTGAACACCAGGATTGTGATGCTCGGAACGCACGTTCAAGTCTTGTATACCTTATGTGTTTGTCCGTTGTCTGTTAATGCCCTTGTAATTCATTTCAACTAACAGTGACGATCCGTCAATTCGCTGAAGGGTTTAATCAAAATACAGCATGTTGTACTTCACAAACATATTGCTTGTCTAATCTATCTGAGTCTCAATGAGGACATACAATGAAGTGTAATAAACGAAAAAAGGATCTTGTATAACACGTAGTTGTTGTTGCTGCAGTCGTAGTGGCTATGGTAGTTGTAGTTTATGTGCTCCTTCCGTGTACATATATATATATATATATTTTTTTTTTATTGCTTCAAGAAGTATTATTGTAGATAATTTTGTGTTATCCTTCCGTGTCCGTTATGCTTTATTCTAAATTATTGCAAATGTATCATGGACTGGTGAAGGCATGCTACTGCTACCGTACCCTTGCAACTGCTACATTAAATCTCATTATCCCGCTTATTCCTCTTCCGTTCCCGCAAAGACGGGCTTTTAAAACAGGCATTTTTCAATGATTAAACTCGAATGTAAGACCTGTCGTTTCGCTAACGGGAATACCAATCTTTGCATAATTGGAAGAAGAAAAAAAAAACGGTTGTTGTTAATGGGAAAATTAAATTAGGCGGTCTGTAGATACCGGTCTAGCTATACACTCAGGGAGCGAGGAGGGGGAGAGTGTTAATGGCATATTCATCGTCAACCACTGAATTATTGGTAATAGCAAAAGTCCATTAATAATTCAGTGGTTGACATTCATCACAGCCTTTT
The DNA here is from genome assembly GCF_056783735.1 of Eptatretus burgeri. Classification (NCBI taxonomy): domain Eukaryota; kingdom Metazoa; phylum Chordata; class Myxini; order Myxiniformes; family Myxinidae; genus Eptatretus; species Eptatretus burgeri. The sequence goes on from NC_140965.1 coordinate 49,770,758, forward strand.
TAGATGCTGAATTATGAATAATATAGAACAACACACAAAGAGGAAGATGAAATATTTTTTTTAATTTTCCCCCTCATCCTCTCTAGTGGGGCAATTTAGCATAACAATTGTGCATTTTGTGAGGAAAGCACCAAATTTGGCACACGAGTAGCCTATCATATTATGAACAGATTTGGATATTGGGCCATCTCAAAATTTTTGATGGCAGTGGAAAATGGCTGCCACAGCCATCAGCGGCTGAATTTGAGATGGCCCAATATCCAAATCTGTTCATAATATGATAGGCTACTAGTGTGCCACATTTGGTGCTTTCCTCACAAAATGCACAATTGTTATGCTATATTTAGCTAAGTTGCCCCACTACTCTTCCTTCTTTTGATCAAACCGTCTGGGGTACGTATTAGGCGCGGACCATGCTCGGAAAGAAACACTCCTTATACGTGTATGTGCAGCACGTTATATGCTGCGTGTACGTATATGCGTGTATATGTGTATATCTGCGTGTATTGCTATGCTATGCTGTAAAGGACAATTGGTGACAGGTGCATGCATGCAGGCAGGCACACCGGGACTGAGCTCCTTTTATATCATAGATGGAAACTAATTTTTGTTTCACGTAAAGCGATTATTTGCTCTCCAACCAAGTCAATCGATTGTTAACTTTCTAATTCTAAATGAACCATTTTTTATTATTGTATGACAGTAGGGACCCTTTAGAATAAAGTGTGACAGACGGACGGACGCACACACAGACGGCACTATATGATAGAGATTTACTTGGAGACAATTGGGGTGCTCTTCCCACCCTAAATCCCTGGGACTGAAATTGTTTTACCTCCTAAAACATCCCCGTGCACCTTCCAAGTACAACTACCAGTTTTTAACTCATTCCATTCAGCGGGTCAGGAGTGCATACAAGTAAAACAAACACGCAAACAGTATGATATTTAGTATCAGCAGAAACACCCGCTCCCAATGGGATCTGCCAGGGCAGGGAGTCATGTGAATGTGCAAATCGAAAGAGTTGAGTTACATTTGTATTCAATGCCCTTTTCGCCTTAATTATACATTTTCACACTCGCTTAGTCTATGATGCTTAAAGTTGAAACTCTGTTATTATCCTTTTTATTATTACTATTTTTATTGTTAATACAACTATTAATACTTCCAATATCGAAGATTCGCAAGTACAGTACATATATTATTTGGTCTGGTCTGTTATTCTGTCTGTCTGTTTGTTTGTCTGTTTGTCAATCGCCTACAGGTCGCATTTTTAGATCCTCGTGGAGGATCTCTAAGTCTTACTCACGTTGTTGTTTTTGTGGACTTTTTTGTTTCACAGCCTACAGTTTTCATCGAAACTTCCTGAAACTTGGCATATATATGTAAAAATACCCTGCGCAGACAGTAACCATCTCCGATTTTGAAAATTCCTCCTGGAAAAAAAGTTATGACGTCAAAATATCTCCGCTAATGGAAATCGCCTAAAAAAATTATCTCCGAAACTAGGCAAGCTTTTTGAATTCTGTTTGCGGGAATTGAACAGGGCATTAGCACAGATGAATTACCGCACATATGATACATCACTATGACGTCATATCAATTTTTATGACGTCATTCCTGTTTTTTGACATTTTTTGTTTCACAACCCAGAGTTTTCATCGGATCTTCGTGAAACTTGCCATGTATATGCAGAAAGCCCACGCGCAGGCAGTAACCATCTCCGATTTTGGAAATTCTTCCCAGAAAAAAATGTTGACGTCATAATATCGCTGCTAATGGCAATCGCCTATACCAATATCTCCAAAACTGGGCAAGCTGTTTGAATTTTGTTTGCTGGAATCAAGCCGGGCATTAGCACAGATAATTTATGGCAAACCTGATACATCACAATGACGTCACATTCGTTTTTATGACGTCATCATTAAGAGGATGAGGATCTCAGCTCATTCGAGCTTGTTAATCCTATCTTCACAAAACTTAACCACCTGGTGGAGGTGGTCATAATCGAGAAAGCTATTGTTTTTGAGGTCAATAGATCAAAAGGTTAAGGTCACATAAATTGTCAATTTATATCCGATTAACTTGATATCTATATATACAGTACCGGCCTACTGTATATTAAAAAAAATGAAAAACACGGTTGGACGGTGAATCCTCATCAAGGTGAAGCCTACAACAATTTACATGAGTATGACTATTAATTACATACTGTTTAAAAGTGAGTTGGACCAGGAGTACGTCTGTTAATTACGTATTATTGGACCGTGACTACATCGATTAATTAGGGCCTATTGGAACGTGCCTTTTAGACATTTAGATCGTTATGCCTTTTAGACCGTTTAAACCACTCTCGACCCTTTAAAGACCCTTCATATCCCCTCAGACCCTTCAGACTTTCACACCGTTTCGATATTTACACTACTTTGACCCTTTAGAGTTTAGACCTTTGAAGACCCTTTTGATCCCTTAGACTTGAAGACCTTTATACTCTTTAGACCACTTTGACCCCTTTACCCTGAGACCTTTAGACCCTATTTAGACACTTTAGACTCCTTAGATCTTTTCGACCCTAACTACTATTGGAAAATACCCTTTAGATCTTTAAACCCCTTTCGACCTCTTAAACCTTTTTACCCCTGAATATGAATCCCTTTTTGATTTCTATATACCCTTCATTGACACACCTTAGACACATTAGACTCTTTAGACCCATTACACCCCTTTAGACACACAGCACACAAACATATATTGAGTCTTCTTGCAAAACACAGACGATACTTTTTTCAGCAAGTAATGCACAATCTCCACCCACCCAGAAGGCTGGGTACTCTTCCAGGTAGAAGAGAATTTGCATATTGAGTCACTAAATTGGTTCACCAATCAAAACCGAGAAGCATATTGTTTTTGAGGTCAAAAACTCAAAATGTCAAAGGGCAAGGTCACATAAAATCATCAGTTTTGATCCGATAGACTTGAAATTTGAACAAGGTTTGCATATTGTGTTACTGAAGCCGATTGTTTAAGGTCAAAGCTCAAGGTAATACAAAATCATCAATTTTCATCATATTAAGTTAAAATTTGAACAGGATTTGCAAAGTGAGTCATAGAATTGGTTCAACAAAATCAGAATGCCCGATATAGCCATTTTGACACGTCACTGATTCACATGATGACAATTTCACCCCATTATAATCAAATGGGACTTTTTGAGAATTTATTATTACCATACCTCAATTTGGTAATATTACCATATTGTCAGGTCAGGCCAGATCAGATCTGTGACTTGCTACAGGTATCATGTAAACCTGAAACTAACCTGTTCCATCGTCAGGTTGACAGCGACTAAACCGTCTCCCACACCAGGTTTCCTGGCGAGGAGGATGTTTCGATATGGACACCCAGCAGGATTAAAAACAAAACCTGTCAAAGGGCGGAGGAGCTCCTTGTGAGCTAAGGGCCATCCATATCTCGTGCCCAACTGTGTCTGTGGACGTCCTCCTGCAGTTGGGTTACTTCTTATTAGGAGGTCGGTGGCAGGATTTGCACTCCGGCCACCGTAAAACCCTTCATTCCGCAAAACACTGGTGGTGTGGCAAAGGAGATTGATCATGTGCTCATTGATGGTCACTGGAGGATGATCAAGAACTGCAGGGTCTACCAGAGTGCTCAGATCCTCAATAATGACCACCAGATTGTTGTCTCTTAACTCTTAAGTTGCACCTTAAATCCAGGAGAATGGTACCATCCCAGCCTTGGCTGGATGTTGGCAAGCTCAAGGATGAGAGGGTAGCTGAGGAGTTTGTGAACAGGATGATGGAGATTTGGGGGATCTGCGTGCTTTGGGAGATCCTGAAGAGTTGTGGAGTGCCTTCAAGATGTTGCCGGTGGATGTCCTGGGACTCATCATCGGGCGAAGACGAATTTTGTCTCTCAAGGGATACTGGATACCATTGACCAGAGTCACAGGAGCAGGATGAATGGCAGAGCTGAGCTGTTCAGGGAGCTGAGGCGAAAAACTGTACGTGCGCAAAGGGTGGACAAGGAGGCCTATGTGCAAGGAACCTGTGAGGGGGTAGAGCATCACCTGTGGTCGAGTGATTCAAGTCCTGCTTACTGGTGAATTTGTGCATTGCGTTCGTCCAAGCCCGTCCCTCGGTGTACTGCAGTTAGAGCAGAAGGTGGTGGGCTCTTGACAGAGGAGTCCGAAGTGAAGGACTGCTGGGCTGGTTACTTTGAGCAGTTGTACCAGGATGATTCACCAGCTGTTGAGTTGGACAATCCCTGTTGCTGACCCTCCAATCAACTGTGGTCCACCTTCATTTGTGGAAACACAGGCTGCGGTGAACCGGTTGAAACGGGGTAAAGCTCCAGGGATCTGTGGCATCCATGCCGAACTTCTCAAGGCTGGTGGAAATGCTGCACTCGTGTCGTTGCATGCAGTTCTGTGCTCTGCCTGGAACACAGGCATCATTCCAACTGACTGGAAGAGGGGCCTTGTTGTCCCTCTCCAGAAAGGGAAGGGTGATCACCAAGACTGCAACAACTACCGAGGGGTGACGCTACTCCCAGTGTTGGGCAAGGTCTTTGCTCGGATAATTCCTGATAGGGTTCGCCACCATCTACTTGAGCACCAGCGTCCAGAGCAGTCAGGCTTTACACCAAAGAGGTCAACGATTGACCGTATCCTTGCTGTTTGGGTCCTCACCAACCACAGACGAGAGTTTTGGCAGGGGCTGCTTGCAGTTTGTGTTGATCTCTGTGACACGTTTGATGCAGTGAATCGTGATGCCCTCTGAAGGATTATTGGTCTTTGTGGGGGGCCACTAAAACTGATTGATCTGATGTCTGAACTATACTCTGGTACTGAGAGTGCTGTGAGATGTGGTGGTACCATCTCTGGCTTATTTCCAGTTGTTAATGGAGTTCGTCAGGGGTGTGTACTTGCCCCCACACTTTTCAGCCCTTGTATGGACTGGATTCTGGGGAGGATGTCACAGAGATCAAGCTGCGGTGCATCATTTGGGAATGTCAAGATCTCTGACCTTGATTTCACAGTTGATGCAGTCATCTTTGCGGAGACTTTAGAAATCCTTCTGGAGGCCTTCGAGGTGTGGAATCAGGAGTCGGAGCTGCTGGGATTACGGGTTTCCTAGGTCAAAACAAAGATCCAGGCTTTCAATGACATCTTGGATACTGCTGTCCTGTCTGTGCCTGTTTGTGGTGAGGATGTTGAGGTCGTGGAGAGATTCACTTACCTTGGCAGTGATATTTATGTCTCTGCTGGCTGTGAGGAAGAGGTCAATAGACATCTGGGTCAGGCTTGGGGAGTCATGGATACACTGAGTAATGGGGTGTGGCGCTGTCGGTACCTGTGCGGAAGGATGAAAGTCCGAGTCTTCAGGTCCTTGGTGCTTCCAGTCTTGCTCTATGGATGCAAGACGGACTCTGTCCAGGGATCTGAGATGGAGACTTAATTCCTTTGCTACCAGGTCTCTTCGGAGAATCCTTGGCTATCGCTGGTCGGACTTTGTGTCCAACGAGCGGTTGCTGAGAGAGACTCAAATGAGATTTGTTACCTGAATAGTCCGTGAGCGTCAGCTGTGGCTGTGTGGACATGTGGCTCGTTTTCCTGACGCTGATCCTGCTCAGCAGATTCTCTCAGCGAGGGAGTCTCGTGAGTGGAGGACGTCAATGGGCCGACCACGGGCCTTGTGGTTGCAGCAGGTTGATCAGCATCTCAAGTAGATGGGGATGGGCCAGGCATCTGCCTGGGGGATGGCCAGAGTACTGGAGGCCCCTGGAGTACCGGCGGAAAGTGGATGCAGCGACGAGCTGCTCTGGCACATGCTCCCATACCTGACCTGACCTGATACCTCAATAATCTTTCAAGATATCAAATTGAAACTTAAGCAGCTCATTTGTATGGATGTGTGCTATATGTGAGTAAAATCTGGTCAACATTAGTCAAAGGTCAAGGTCAAAGCCATCTGAAACATGTACAACACCTATTAGGCCACATTTAGAAAATGTATCAAACAAATTTGTTTTGCATAACACTCAATAAAGTAAAATACTTGATAGATCAAATTTTTGAAATTACCAAATTGTTGTTTCCATGGAAACTATTGCTTATTTTGGATTTTGCAAGTATCATGCAATGCACGACATCTTTCGTGTTAATATTGTTATTTTGTAATCACGATCATATTATTATTCTATCATTATCATTATGCCATTATCATCGGACATAATTGATCAATTTGTGGTTATAATGAATTTTACATCCAGTATGGGTGTGGACCAGCAACTCTTAGCCGATACAATGACCAAGTATAAATTTACATGTAAGCGTCCAATGTTCTCCAAACTTCCCTCAGGGAGTATTAAACAATGCTAGCGACCATTATGAATAGCATTATGAGTTGAGTGAAGGTCACAATGAGGCCGTAAGTGTGTCCGGGCCATATCGCACATCACATTTGAAGACATGGCTGGGAGAAATCAGATATGAGACCCCAATACATATGTTATAAACAGTCCATACACAGTCCACATATCATCTGGTGGTTAGAAAATTTGGACAAGCAATATGATACATCATTCATGCGTAAAGATAACATTTAAGCACCTTTATTAGCCCAAGATCATTGCAGCCTACCTTGAGACCGAGCAAGTCGAGATGGCTCAAATTGGACACGATAAGCATTGAATGCTTGAACGACGGCGGGTTTCCTGTAATAGTGTTAAATAACAGTAGCGACTGTTTTAAAAGGTAATTATACGTTGGGCAGAACTGACTGAATAGTTTGTGATTTTAATAATTTTTACTTCTGGTAGGACGGTGTTCCCCACGAAACGCCATGATAAGCTATTTATACACATTAACATGAAGTTTGTCCAAAGTGAAGGAAAGTCCATCAGGTGACCTCCTAGTCCCCCTGGCAAGTTTGGTTGAGATTGGATAAGTAATGACTGAATGCATCATGGCCAGAAAGACAGCCAGAGACCAAATTGTGTATTTTAGTATGATAATTCCCCCACTTTCTATAATGTGTCTGGTTTTCATGCAGAGAATTGGGGTATTTTATTATGACTTGTAATACCACCTCACACTGGGAGTGGTGCTATATGATAGACAATTGCAGTGGACCCCCACCCTGAATCCCTGGAGGCTATTAATTTTTTCTTTTTTTTAAATCTAAAACCCTTAGGGTAACCCCTCGAGTACAACCACCAGTTTTCAACTTATTCAATCCCACATAGAGGTCAACCAAACATACAAACAAACATACAAACAAACATTTAGTCATTTCTCAAAATATAGATAGTGTGATGAATCCAATATTTTTATACAAATGCACAACCATATTGATGTTCAGGTTTAATTTTTGCTTTTTAATGCATTCAGGGATCCGGCCAAGCTGCATCTACATCAACAATTCGCTATCTTGGTTCTAATCTCCATCATTATAAACCTGTATGTACTCGTACATCAGGATTTCACTGGATCTATATCATTATCAAAACTGCATGTACATCAGGATTTCACGATATCCACATCATGGAGGTGTATCTCTATCAGGAATTCACTATGTTTACATCATCATGAATCTGTATGTGCATTAGGAATTTGATATATCTACATCATGAAGCTGTATGTACATCAGAAAGGTTTCAAGGGGCTTCAGAACCCTCACTCAGAACTCTTCCCCACTTATATAAATACCCCCAAGTCAGAAATCTTCTCCACTCAGAAATCCTTCCAATCATTTTAGCAGCTCACTCTGGAAGCTACTGTATACTCAGATGGAAGCTACACATGACAAGACCATAACAGGAGCGACACATTACAGACAAACACCAATCTCCCACACTCGGAATTCTCTCTCTCAGAAATCTCTTCCACACTCAAAATCCCTCCTACACTCGGAACTCTCTCGTGCACTCAGAACCGTCTCACACGCTCAACTTTCTCCCACTTGAAATCTCTTCATTTTAGTGAATGTTCTATCAAATATTCCAAACACTCTTTCTTTCACAAACACTTCACTCAAGTGCCGTTTTGAAACCCGAACAAACATGTCTTCATTTCTCCCAAGGAATCTTTATTCCTTGATGTACGATGTTCATATTTTTGTTGGAAGTTTGTTCCATCACGACGTCCGCGTTCATTGGTTGACGTGGTTTTGTTTTACGTCTCCATTAAAGCCAACCAATATAGTCGGATGTCGTGAGGTTCAGGATGGAAATTATTTAACTTTTTTTGTTCCTATCATTCTGGATGGTGCAGGTTGGAAATGCTTCAGAAATCGTTATTTATTTTCATTTATTGTGTATCACTGTAGTTGTATTCGCTCCATTACCAGGAGGTTTGCTCGGTGTGCGTGGTGTGCAGGAGGGCGTGGGGGTTGGGAGAGGGTTAAGGGGACAGTGTATGTTTGAAACACAATCTTTCGTTAGTGAAGTCATTTTTTCATCGTCTTTTGGTTTTTATGTTAGCATCAGAGCCATAGTGCTGTACACGTCTGCCAAGCGGAGATAAAGAACATATGAAGAATATGCTGGAAACAATATAGAATCATTGAAGTGAAACAAACACATTTGTCTTGCTTGCACTGACGAGCCATTGAGTGCGATACAAATATTGTAAAAGCAATTAAAAAATAAACAAGAGCAAGTGTATTTTAATGAAAGATAAAGAGCACAAACCACTGTTGTAATTTTGATTTTATTGTTTTGTTTTGTTTTTTCCAAATAGAGAGGATGAAATCATACAAAAATAGTTTTGAGGGTGAAAATCTGCGAGTTGTTTTTTTTTGGGGGGGGGGCACATTCCGCATGTCCATTCCTTTTGAACAATCACATCTTACGGTATCTCTACAACTGTCACATTTAATTCAGCCATTATTTTTATTATTTTGTCTTTTTACTCCGAGAAGATGGTGTATCCCCAAATAAGGAGTTGTGCTGTGCAGACTAATCTGGGGTGGGGGAAGGAGGGGTTGAGTTGATGAATTAAAATATCTTAAAAATGAAGATAGTAGACAAGGAAAGTTGGGGAGGATTGGGAAGAGAAGGAAAGGGACATTCAAACTGGACATCAATTTTCAATAGGTCAGAAATAACATTACAATCCGACCCACTAAAGCTTGTCCTTCTCTTTCAGTTGAAGGTGAGTTTTGTACCTGGTCGCTGAACGTCCCTGACATGTCTTTTTTGTTCCACGGCTTCTTTCCGTGACTTCCTTGATTTACATGCACGTGATAATGCAACAGTCATGTTTATTGTTGCTGAAAATAAACATATTACAGACAGGTTGAAAAGCTACTCCTCAAAAAAAGATATTTCAACAAAACTGCCAATTTGCTGGCACAGGACTCGATGGTGTGTCCACCTTGAGTCTGGGGGTTCGGTGTTTCAATTCCGACCCTGGTTGAGTCATACCAGAGACATGAAAACCAATACTTGTTTGTTTCCTCGTTTGATGCTCAGCATTCAGAGGTTAGAACATTGAACATGGACAAACCCCATCAGTAGGAGGAAATTTCTCCTTCATTGTCCCACTGAGCGCAGAAAGAAAAATCAACGTCATAAGTATAGCTTTGCCAGTGTCCCGGGAAATAACATCACTTCCTCAAACTCATCGGCTTTTTGAAGTCATCTAGTGTGTGTGTGTGTGTGTGTGTGTGTGTGTGTGTGTGTGTGTGTGTGTGTGTGTGTGTGTGTGTGTGTGTGTGTTGGTTGTCATCTCCATATGTGGGTTTCAGAAGGTGGAATGGAGCCCTCACAGGTCTCAAAGTATCCACCTTCGTGTGTGTGTCTGTGTCCCATATAATATTTGAGTGATCCCATATCAATAAGTGTGTATATAATCAGTATTTAGAAGTTAGAACATGATGTGTGTGTGTGTGTGTGTGTGTGTGTGTGTGTGTGTGTGTGTGTGTGTGTGTGTGTGTGTGTGTGTGTGTGTGTGTGTGTGTGTGTGTGTGTGTGTGTGTGTGTGTGTGTGTGTGTGTGTGTGTGATTTGTTTTGTAGCTCCATGAGCCTAAGACCCTGTAGCATGAACATTTTCTGGGAAATAAAAAGCATCCTATGTATGATATGAAAAAGGTGTGTTATGTATGTATGTACCTGCAGGGCGAGTCACAGCAATGGTACATGTTCACCCTCACTCTGCTACTGCTTCTTGCTCTACTCACAAGGTGCACACTCTCCGAGACACTTTGTGGTTCTGAACTTGTGGACACACTGCAGTTTGTTTGTGATGACCGTGGATTCTTCTTTGGTATGTTGTACAACATTGTATCGAAAGTATTTTTAATGACACAATCTGTGCATCGATCCGATGCCACCGATGCAAAGTGGGGAAATAATAAAACAATATGTGAGATTATATCAATGGGTGTTGTGGAAGATTTTATCTACATCTTGTGCACTGGAAACAGAAATTGAAGGCTGTTGAATTGTAATGTAATTATCATCAGTGGACAAAATCATGGCCAATATGGAATAATAATCTCCACTTGACTAAAGTTCAGAACACACTTGCACTTAGCAAAAATTACAGCACATGTTCCGCACTATCATAATCATTAGATTGCATCGTAAGCATCTGGAAGTGAGCAAGGAAATTAGATACTATGTGAACACCGGTGGTGTGATATTATCAAAGGGAACGGTTATAGTCAAAGCAACATGGAGTACATCGAGTGCGGTACCACACTTGCTTTGAAGGGAAAGGGGAACTCAGAATTTTTATAAAGAACGTCCCAAGAAACATTGGGTGTGTGGGATCACAGCTCAGAGAGAAATTGTATAATCATTGGCAGAATATAGAAAGAGCGGACTTTGGACCAAAGTCGTGGTGTTAACCGTGGCAGCACATCCTGAGGACAAGTGACGAGGCTGGGTAAGGCATCTGTGGGAAATGTTTGGATTTCAGAAGCATTGGGCGAGAAGCCTTCACTGCCGACTGAAGTTGATTTCTCTGTTTGAAGCAGCAGTTAACAGAAACAAAGTGAAAATTTTGATGAAAATTATGGTGTCAGAAAACACAAGCATCCACAATGCAATTGGAGAGGGATTGTTTTACCGTGACGGTCTAGAAGCTCCGAAGTGTACCAAGGTGGCTGCTGTGAGAGTGAAACACCTGGAAAGGGGGACCAACAGGAAGAACTGCGAGCTCTGAACCCGATGCATTGGGCAACTGGTGGGAAATTTGGTCGATGGCTGGGGATGAAGCCCTGGACCATTCGGTGGAAATTTTTGCGTCGCATTATATGATTGCTGTGCACACTTATTTGTGCTCCAGTTGGTTGCACCAGACTTAATTGTTGCTTGCTAAGGACCTCACTAGTTCACTTGAATGTTGATTCAAAATCATAATTTACAAGTTTAAACATCATAAATGTTTCGTAGTTCACATGTCTAATGTTGGTATCTGTTCATTGGTGCTCATAATCATTTTAAAATAATAATTGTTTTATCTGCTGTTCAGGAATGTAACTTTATCCGCTGAAAAAACAGGGCACATTTCTTCCCTTTCAACTCTCCCACAAATCTTAACTGCAAAAACCATTTCACAAACTTGAATACCGTAATCATTCCTGTATAAGCCGCACTCTTCCCTCAGAAATATCTCATCAAAATTTGGGGTCCGTATTATCCACAATAACTAATGTGAAAGCTCCATCACCGTAAGCTAATGACTTGCTAAAAACTTGAGAGTTACTAACAAGCTCTTACAGTGCCAGGGGCGGACTGAGTATATAAACCGGCCCTGGTCAGCGCCCAGGACCGGCCCACTCACAGGCTGCAGAGCCGTGGCAGGCCCGGCCTGAAACTACGAATACTGAACGAGTGAAGCTACTGGCGTGGTGTGTTGGGAGCGGAGATTTTTGAAGCAAAATGCACGATTCTGGACAATTTCTGACCCATAACTTTCATTTCAACACAGACCAATTTTGCCACCAAAGCAGTTATTAAAGAAATAGCATTACAATCTGTGATTTTGTCAGGGTCTGAGGAGAGGGAAGAGGCTGCTGCCTGTCTGTCAGAAAGATGAGAGATGTCACGACAGAGAGTGGAGTCATCAGCAAAGAGATAAAGAGGAGTTTCCAGAGAGTTAGTGAGATCATTGATGAAGATTAAGAATAAGATGGGGCCGAGAACACTGCCTTGGAATACTCCAGCCTTGAGAGAGAGAATAGATGAAAGGGTTCTGTTGAGAGTCATTCGTTTACTATGAGAGTGGAGGAAGTCAGTAATCCAAGAGTGGAGTTTGCCTTGGATTCCATAGGTATACAGTTTGGAGAGCAGGGCAGGATGGCAGACTGTATCAAAAGCTTGAGATATATCCAGAGAAACAGCCCTGATCTCACATCTGATATTGATGGCCTCCATCCATTGTTGGGAGAGTTGAAGCAGCTTGTCCAAGGTTGAGTGACCAGGTCTGAATCCAAATTGATTATCTGAGATGAGGCTGTTGGAGAAATGGAATTATTTTATGTCAACTGTGATGATGGATTCCATGACCTTGCTGATGATTGGAAGGAAGCTAATTGGGCTGTAGTTAAGGAGATCCGGTTTTGCACCTTTTTAAAGTAATGGTGTGATGTTGGCTGATCTCCAATTTCCCAAATGGATATAGGAGACCAATCTTGAAGTGTAAAATAAACAAAAAAAAAAAAACCGCTTGAGTGCAAATGTAGAAGCTGGTCACACTTTATGGCCCGCAAATACACGGGGTCTGCAAATAGTGGGACCGCGAATGTCGGGGTCCGACAGTACTTAATTTAAATAAAGGTTCAAAGGGGTGGTGTATAAGGGTGCTGTTCAGGACTGCTTAAAATACCATTAAACTTTCAGATTTTTTTTCATTAAATGATCGTTACAATCAATATTATATTAAAATTGAAGCAACTGCATGGGGTATCGTGTTCGATGAACCCTCGAGTTCATCATGTTGTGTTTAATATAAGTTAGAAGTCATCCGTTATGCTGAATTAAACACCATCTAAATGGTTCTCTCCATAGATAGGCAAAAAACTACTTTTGAGTTCACTAAGTTTCCAGTCCTGAGCTGGAGTTCATTTTTTCAGTTCATTTTTGGGTTGTGGGTTATACATATAAACTGCTATTTTCCTGAGCATTTTATCTGAAAAGTGCCCTGCGGATTATACATGAGTGATTACTGATTACGGTACTTCTTTCAAACTTCTTATTGGAGATTGAGAGATGAAGCAGCTACGAGTGAGTATTTTGTTCCAATAAAATCCTCACTCGGTATATAAGGCTGAGCCCCCATTCTGTTTGCATGAAGTTTCATGGGTATGATGTTACAAGTCAAAGTCACAACATATCCGTGAGAACCGCTCTCATTATATCGCTAATTCACGATTGAAAGATGAGCACTTGTATGTTTTCGTTTGATAGATCTCATCGTGTAGTTGCGTTAATTTTTACTGTGGTAGATTACTTTTTCTGACTCTCCATCTTCACCTTAAACCCGCAGTGCCACAACACGTGCCTCCAAGGAGGGGAGCACATCGTAGGTCACGAGCTCGGAAGGGTATTGTGGAAGAATGCTGCTTCAAAGGATGCTCACTACGCCTGCTAGAAATGTACTGTGCTCGACCTTCAAAAGCGGAGCGTGACGTGGCAAGACCGAGGCAGAGACCCCACCGGGCAAGTCAGCACTCAAGGCGTGGATCACAGTCCAGAGGGCGTGGAAGGAGCCGGTAGATGGACGTTGAAAGAAACAGTTAGAGTGGGTGCTAGCGCAAGTTTGAAACGACAGTCTTCTCGGCTGTATCTGACGCTTCATCGGCGGAGACACAGGACGTGAAGCTTTTGCAGCGGAAAATGCCCTTATCTAACGGAAGGGTGATACATCTGGCGGAAAGGCGACGAGCTTCTCGAATTTATGTGTCGATTTTATTTGCTTTGCATACCAGTGCAAAGTGGGAGAAAAGATGATTTTGCACATCAGTCGCAATAATTGCTGTATATTGTTTTCCTTTAAGAGTTTTGGTGAAGAATGTAAGGGAAGATTTTTGAAGAGAAGGAAATGGCATTTGAGCTGCAATTTGGGGACCCAATGGGCAATTCTTTGTGAGAAAGCTATTTTTTCTCGGGAGTGCCATGTGTTCAGTTATTTTGATAACCTAATTGTTTCTAGCACAGGGTAACGTCGTTTTTGCACAAAGGCGTCTTGACTTTCTCTGTGGAAGTCAAAATATATTCCATTAGCCTGTCTTTGGATATGGTGGGGTACAAGAAAACCATTATGCTTGACATCGTAAAACAATTTTTTTCTTCTTCTTTTACGAAGGATGCGATGAGGTCATTCTACTTATTTTCCTGCTTGTTCTGTCGAGAACAATGAATGAAACGTAAGGAAAAAAAAATTTGGACAGTCTATCTGGCCTTGACCTGGTTTTTCACACCATTGTGGTCCAGTTAGAAGATACAGCCTGTTCTTGTGAGCCACGACTCACCTGCGTGGCATAAAGGATTGTTACTTTAAGCCATCTTTCAGTGGTTCTCGCACGAGTGCATTGTTACCGGATATAAAGGCCACAGGAAGCAGGCCTTCCATCAAGACATTCGCTAGGTGTGAAAATAATGTCATGTTGGCCATATTCAATCAAAGCATTACTTGGACAAAAACCATCACACAAATGGAGGAGACGCCGGTATGTACAATTCATGGTGAGGAAACACCAGCACACTGATAAACGATGACAACAACCCACTTTCTAATGGAAGTCAATCGGCGTGCACGTTTCTTTTTAGTGTTGTTTTTTTTTTCTTGCCTTTGAGTTTAAATCCCCCTTTCGATCTTTCTTATGAGCCGACTTGTTTTATTATTCCAAAACGCTGGGTGATCAAAATGACACAGGAACGAGATGCTCACAATAATCCAAGACGGGCAACTTTTACACACACATACATACATACATACATACATCCATACATACATACATACATACATACATACATACATACATACATACACACTTCTTCACTTCAATGCACTTGCTCCATTTGTCTTTATAACTGTTTATGGATGGATTAATAATGTATTCAGATTGTTCCTTCAGTAATATTTCAGTTGCTTCAGTCAGTTTGTCATTGGCAGTCAATCAGCCATGCAGGTGGGATTTCAAATGGTGAAACAGATAATTGTCACTGTGAGCCAGGTTTAGGCTATATGGGGGTTGGGGGGGAGGGATGGGTGTGATGCAGCTGTTGAGGAGATTGCTGATCCAGCTACTCGAAGCCACCGTCAAAAATTGCAGTTGGAGAAACATGGGCCTTGTGCACAGGCTCATTGTCGTAAAAGATGAGCACACTTTAATTCAACATCCCTCGACTTGTGTCCTTGATGGTGTGCCACAACTTTTGCTGAAGGCTGGTGTAATATTCCACTGTGATTGTAGCTTTTTAGGTGTCTAGTCATGTAGCAAGATTCCCTTGGCATCACAGCAAATTGAGGTCGACAAGATCTTGCCTGCCGAGAGATGGGTCAAGGGTGTGATTGTTTTTTTGGGTGGAGATGATCACTTGTGCTTCCATTTCCTGGGTTCCAATTTGGTTTCAGGATCACAGTAGTGAGGGTAGACTTATTCTCCGGTTACCAGACGAGCGACAAATTGGCTGGATCTGCATTGCAAAATTTGACAAGCTCGTGGCATGGTGCCGGCCAGAGCGACCGATCATGAGTGCTGAGGTTTGTGGGAGACCCATCTCACTGAAACCACAGACCCATTGGGTCGACCACCCATTTGGAGTCTGACCAAATGCAGAATATGAGGGCACACCTTCACCACACATGGGCACCAGGAGTTAGTAGATTTCTTTGGAGCAGCACATTCTTTGCATAAAATATGTGATAACACCTCAATGCTCTATTTCATTAAGACCCATCATTTTGTGATGTCACTTATCGACAAAGATTTTACTTTGAAAAAAAAAATCATTGAGAGATTAATCAAACGAATGCCACATAACAAGCGTTCATGTAAGTTTTAGAACGATTAAAAATGTGCGGCTCTACCTTGGGTGGAAACGAATATCCCATTCCGAACACTTTTTGATTGCCCCTTGACCCGGCACACGTGATTTAAGGTTAAGGTTTGTTGCATTTTTTGCTGAAATTCTCCTTTCCTGGCCCTTTTTACTAAAGATAATTTTGATTACTTTACCAACTATCACCTGAAACCCAGGTTTTCTTTGTGCACCAGTCCATCTTTCCTCGAGGTTTCTCCCAGAAAGTCAGTAAAACATCCACCCCCTCTAGAACTTACACGTTTCGTCACTTTGAGAATGCTCAAGAATCGCTTGTGTTCTACGTCCAGTTACGGTCCCTCGATTTCCTCATAAGAGGTGTTTTATTATTTGTTATTGTTTCGCAATGCCTGCGGACCTTGCACTAGACTGGAGACACTGTCCACATTTAAATTGCATCCTTTATTGCTGCAATTTAAAATATATTTTTGCTATTTGTCGCAGGACTTTTGTAAGTAATCGAATCGGCTGCCAAGTGGGCACAAGCACATGCTGAATAAGGCACTATTCATTAAAGATAATAAAGACATATATACACATGTGTGTGTACCTTTATAGCGATATGTTGAAGTGGTGCTATGTTTGTTTTATCATATGCATTTTATTAAGATATTATTGTATCAGACAAGGCAGAGGGATGGAACTGAAGCTAGTGGAGAGGAGGTAATGGCAACTGTATGCCAGTATGGCTGTTACTCTACCTGCACTAGCGTCTCGTGGTGCTAGTAGAAAGAGCTTGAAACACCTGGTCCATGAAGGCACCGGGTGGATTCTACAGCAGTTTGCAATTGTTTAGTTGAGAGAGTGTTGTGACAGTTTGCGTACATAGCAGAGAAATTGCTACTGTCGTTTTGAAATTTTACACTTGAGGCACGTCGTTGCTTTATCACTTAAATGTCCACCAGGTTCCTGGCACTATGATGAAAATGATTTCTTCTTATCACACCTTGCTGCGGGTTAACCTGTCATTCATGGTCGTCTTATCAGTGACCTGGCTGGACTTGCCACTGTTGTGCGAATGTTTTACACACATGTGAAGTCCATTTTAAGGTCGTGCAGTGTCATTGCTTTGATTTCCATCTCCGACACTCACTCGGGTGCTGTGCTATAAACACTGAAATGTTTTAATTTCAGTTTCTCACCTTCTTTCTTGTACCTCGTTTTTCCCTTTTTACGTTTTGTGATGTATTGCATTTCCCAAAAGATTTGACGCGATGGAAGGTTACGTGGGTAGTAGAAAGCAAGTATTCTTTTGAAAAATAAAAGTTCGCAATGGTACCTTGTGCTTCTGTGTTTTCCATAAAGCTGGAGTATTAAAAACTTTTAAACAGGATATTACCTTTTTGGTTGACGCCATTCAATCAAAGCTCATGGAAGCCACCAATGGATGGTGTAAAATATAGTAACAGATAAAAAAAAAAATAGATTTAGAAAATCGAATCAATCTGCAAAACTTAAAGAACGGCATGGAGCTTATCTTACTGACAAACATGCTGTACCAAAAAGATCAATACCTTGGTTCCAAACATGCTGTACCATGTGAGCTGCACTGCTATTAATAGTAATCATCGTAATATTAATAGTAGAATAGCAGCAACAGCAGGGTTGGTACACCCAGCGTTATGTCGGCTTGAAGTGTCAATTAATGGTCGTAGTGACGACTTTAAAAAAGAAAATAAAGCAAAGCAGAATACAATCATTCATTAAATTTAATACACAACATCAAGTGGTCCCGCATGGAGTTTCACAAAGAGAGCGAGACTCGGAAAGACCTTCATACAGAAGAGAATATCACAGAGAGTGTGAGACTCAGAAATAGTTCCACATGGAAGAAAGCTCCAAAAAGGTCAACATCGGTGAAATTTCTAAAATTGTCAATTTGCACCTGATTTCATTGAAATTTTATGATGATTTGCACATTTGGTCAATAAATTCAACTACCCATTATTTTTGAGGTGAACATAGGCCAAAGGTGAGCAACTTGGGTGTAATTTCTAAAATCCTCAATTTTCATCAGATGACTTGAAATTTCAACAGGATTTGCATATCAGGTCACTGAATTCAACTGCCAACTACTTTTTAGGTCAACATAGACCGAAGCTCAACAACTTGGGTGCAATTTCTGAAACCCTCAATTTTCATCAGATTGACTTGAAATTTTAACAGGATTTGCAGATCAAGACAATTGATTCATCCACCAGTTATTTTTTAAGGTCAAATGGTCACCATAGGCCTAATTTCTAAAATTGAGAGATGGGACCAAAAAGTATATATATATATATATATATATATATATATATATATATATATATATATATATATATATATATATATATATATATATATATATATCATCATGATATCTCAAAAAGTCATGGAGGAGTTATGACAAAACTAGGTGGATGTGTTTGTTAGGTGACAAGAACAAGCCGATTCGATTTTGGTTCACATACAGCCCATCAGTGGGATACAAAATGTAAACTGTTCAGCCTGGCAGCGGTATGCACTGTTCCGAGTACCATTCTACTTTGTTCTGTTTTGCCAAATCTCGCTTTATGAGTGGTTTTTCATTTGTTTGTCTGTCTGTCTATGAGCAGGATATCTCAAAAAGGTATGGACAGATTCGGATGAAACTTAGTGGACAGGTTGGGTGTCTGCCAAGGATGAATTGATTTGATTGTGTTGAAGATCCGGTTAAGAGAAAGGATTTCAATTTTTTTTTATCTCCATCACTGAAGGTGGATGGAGGTTTCCTTTTCACCCGTCTGTCTTCGTTTGTTTGTCTGTGAGGAAAACGTTCTGAAGAGGTTGTGTGTGTGACGAGGATGAATTGATAAGATTTTAGTGAAGACCTCGATGTAGGTACGAGAATTTTTAAAGCAATTCTTCACCATTGAGTGATAGAGCCAAAAACGATATTTAGCATGATAATTCAAAAAGTTGTGGATGGATTATGACAAAACATGGTGGATTATTTTGTTAGATGACAAGAACAAGTCGATTTAATTTTGGTTTAGGTCCAGATGCAGATCTGATCTATCAGTGAGATACAAAACAAACTGTTCAGCCTGGCCAAGGTATGCACTCTACCTTGTGCCGTTCGAGTTGTCATAATGTGTTATCAGAGGAAATATTCGACTCGTGGGAGATCCCCAAAAAATAAATTAAAGTAATTTAGGAAAACGACCTCGTTCTCATGCGTCATGCTGTATGAAGATTTGTAAATGGTATTATTGACCAATGTAAGTGTAAATGTGGATGGAATGAAAAGACAACGGTGGTGGGAATATGCTAACCGCCGTGAGAAGTAAAAACATAGAATAACGCCTTCCAATGTTCCACCTGTCTGACGATGTAGAGCAACACTAGCCTTTATAAGAAAGTCTCGTTCTGCATTCCTCGACGTGTAAATGTGGCGTGGAGCGTCTTTGGCACAAACGATTCCGCCTGGAGTAAACGTTGGCAAATAAATAATGCACATCAGCGTCAACAGGGAATGTTTCAAACCGTTTTTTGTTTTTTTTATCTCTTGGGTTTAAAGGAGATATGTGCAACTGCCTTTAATAGTCACACATCGTAACGATTTAGTGGAGAATTTGATTATAATTACAATGTGTGTTGAAATAATTTGTAGTGTAATGTGTTTCCCTTTCCTGCCACGAGTTCGGCCTGTAGAACACATGGACAAAATGTTGCTATTTGGTCACTACCAGAGCCAAGAAGTTCATCAGTTTCACATTGAGCAAAGGGAAAACGCATTGAATATCGTTACGAAGATTAAAGTTTTGTTGGGTTTGTTGTGGATGCTTGTGGGTATTATCAAATCTGGGTCTATCATGCCTGCCATTACCAATTTACATGAATACATTGTTACTGTATGTTGACAAGTAGTGTAGGGTGTTCCAAAAAAATGAAAGTTGGATTTTTGCTGCTCTCTGATTTTGCCTTTGTTCCAATTCCCCATAAGAACTTATAGGTCAAAAATGAACAAAATTCCATGATATTTAGGGGTTCCTCAAGTTGGCACAATTTGGGTTCATATTTACAAAGTACACATAATTTGTACAATATAATATACTATTCCAATGAAACTATCAATCAACCATATTAATTGTGAAGTGTACTGCGTTGTGCACATTCGACGGAAAGTTGTCAGTTACAGTTTGGCAAATTTCAACAATATTGTGCCAACTTGAGGAACCCCTAAACTTCCTTCAATCTGCTTTATATTTGGTGTGTATGTTTCGACTGTCAAATGGAACAAAGGCAGACCCAGGGAGCATGAATATTCATACTTTTATTTTTTACCCCCTATTATGAAGCACCCTAAAGTAGTAGTATAAGCCACAATACAGCTTTATTGCTGAGACATCATCACCAAGCAGATAGGCAGTTACATGATGTCACATCCGGTAATCACCCTAACCCGGAAGGGAATCCCACAACTCCCCTTCCCCTTTCAATGTTGGGGGATACAACATGTTTGTGTCATACAACATACTCCGTCAAATAGTGATGATGAGTTTGTGCATATGTGTATACATATAATCATGCAAACACTAAACAAGAATAATTAGAACTGGGAAAAGAGTTTAGGTTTAGGACTCACACGTCGTAGGGACACGGTGCTCGACATAGGCGTGTGCTACAACGCGGATGTGGCTGCTCATTTCCAGTAGAATGTCCAGAGGGTGAGTCAAACCTGACCCTCATAGATGGGGGACTGTGGGGTCGATCCTTCTCAATGGTAGGTGGCTCCTTGTTGCCAGTAGGTAGCTGCTTGTTGCCGGCGGGTGGCGCCTCAGGAACAAGGCGTTGATAATACAGATGGAGATAACTGCGGTTTCTCCAGGAGACCTGACCTGATGGCAATTTAACGTGGTAGTGAGAACGCCGTCTGATACCAACGATAATACTGGACTTGTTCAAGGATTACAAGGATTACAAGGAATTTTTTGCACAGGAGGAGGCCATTCGGATCATCATGCCTGCGCCACACCAATACCAGATTTAATAAATCCGTCAATACCCCTTCCCTTCATGTGCAGCCTTTTGGCTGCTGCACTGGTACTCATTTCACCAACCTCGGAAGGATGACAGGCTGAGTCAACCCCCTGGTGTTAATTCATTAGCCAATGAGACTTGAACTCAGGACCATAGGATCCCAAGCCACCACCCTAACTGCTAAGCCAACAACACCAGGTTTCACACTTTATCCTCAACCTGAATTGACATGTCCGTGCCAATTGCAAATGATTTCAATGCCTTTGCAGTCTTGTTATAATACGCGGTTTTTTGCATGCAGTGTGGCGGCTTTCGCGTTGCACTAGTCCGTGGCCATCTGCCACTCGGCAGTAAATGCGCCGTGATGTCTGGGCACATGTAGGGTGGCCAAACACAACCCGAGCCAGGGAGTGGCCCATGTCCCGAGGAGTGTTGCCCCATTCCAGCAGTCCTCTGCAAAAGTCATGATCGTCGAGTACGCCATTGTACAACGTTTTAGCATCCAAGATTTTCATCACCGTGACGGCAGCCTCAGTGTGGCCATTACAGCATGGCAAATGTGGCATGGGCAGGTCATGGTGGACTCCCCACCACCACAGAAATTTTGGGAACTCATACGAGGCAAACTGGGGACCCCTGTCAGAGGAGAAACAAACAGGGACCCCAAGATCCATAAAGAAGAATGGCATATCCCTGATGAGATCCCGTGATGTCGCAGTATGCACAAAGAAATGCAGACATGGCCAACCGGACAAACGCTCAACATGGACCAAGTACAACTTTCTGGCATGTAAGAATAGATAAGTAGATGTGTTCTCGAACACATGTTTGGGAGGAGGGTTGCACATGAGCGGCTCTTTCTGCTGGCTGGCCACATGCTCTTGACAGACACCGCATGAGAACATTATGCTGGCAATATCATTATTGATATGAGGCCAAAACAAGGTTGGTCGAGTTTGAAGCTTCGTCCGCTTCAGTCTTTGGTGCGAGGTGTGAAGTTGGTTGAGCACACCCGAGCATGCTGCCCGTGGTGTCACATTTTCTATTGCATCCAAAATCGAGGTATTGAAGATAGGCACCAATGGCCTGTGATCAATCACGAGATCGAAGGTCGGCTGACTGAGGAGATACTGTCTGTATTTTTTTTTGTATACTTTGTCGAGGCTCGTATAAGAGCCAACACAGAACATCTCAAAAAGGGAGTAGGACAATAGAGGGGGTGATCGAAGGAAGCACAATAATAGTAGGGAACATGGACATCAGGAGATCTGTGGAAGAGAGAGGGATGGGGCGAGGTACACGCGAGAAAAAAAGATGGACACTACAGGGACGTTCAGGAAGGAAAACCAGGAAGTTGAAGGAAGTGGGCTTGGGGTGGATTAACGGTGGTAGAAAAGATCGTAGTTTTGGATATGGGAAGATACGAGATGGTCGTGAAAAACTGGTTGAAAGACCTGGATGGAAGATTGGGATTGAAGGGAGTGTGGAAGTTTGTTGCAGAGGTGTGCAAAGAGAGGAATGAAAGAATGAAGGTGAGCAGTGATTGTTGATTTTGGCAGTCTCACCAGAAGGGGTTGCTGGCAGACCTTGAACGCCCTGCAGAAATATTCGGGGGACGAAGTACAGACAGAGCAGGGAGTGCAAGGCTGGAGAGGAGACAGTAGAAGACAGCAAGACCACCGACCTACCTGCGGTGAGAGAATGAATGACCTAAAGACTCAGCTTCGTCGCGGGAGATACCATTGATCCTAAATGCCTGGGTTTCCACAGCATGAAGCCAAGCTAGTTGTGAGACAGGAGCACCAGCCCAGAGGGGAGATCAGTACTTCATCAAGCTGAGAATGAAAGCTTTGTATGTGGTTAAGAGCTCAGGTGTGCCAAGGATGCCCAATCGGCTGCCTTTGGAGGCCAGCTTGGAAATGTGGCTTTCCCACGAAAGGTCATAGCAGATAATGAGACCCAAATGCTTGAGTGACAGATCTTCTTCAAGAGGATTGTTGGGAAAGTCGATTGGGGGAGGGGTGAGAGGCAGTGAGTGTGAGATTTGTCTGGCTTGAAAGACATGTTCCAAGTGTTTGACCAGCTTGTGATTTTATCCAGTTCTGCAGCAAATGAAGAGGCGACTGCCTGCCGAACTGATGGATGAGAGACGGTATGGCAGAGGGTGGATTCATCAGCAAAAAGATAAAGAGGATTTTCCAGAGAGTCGGAGAGATCATTGATGAAGACTAGAAAAAGCAAAGGGCACAGAACGCTCCCTTGAGGAACTCCAACCTGGAAGGAAGTGGAGATGAGAGAATTCCATTAGGAGCCATGCATTCACTACGACAGGAGAGGAAGTCCACGAGCAATGAGGAGAGATTACCTTGGATACCATAAGGAGAGAGTTTGGTGAGCAGGGTAGGGTGCCAGACCATGTAAAAAGCACGCAATATGTCGAAAGAGATGGTTCTGATCTCATGTCTGGCATTGAGGACCTCCATCCATTATTGGGAAAGCAGAAGCAGCATGTCCAGGGTAGAGTGACCTGATCTGAGCACAAATTGATGATCGGAAATCAAACCATTGGAGAAGAGGAATGATATAATGTCAGAAGCAATGGTTGGATTCCATGACCGTGCTGACGATCGGGAGCCGGCTGATTGGTATGTAGTTGCAAGGATCTGTTTTTGCACCTATGCAGAGCGGTCATGTTTGCTGATTTCCAGGTAGATGGTAGATGACTTTGAGCAAATGACAGGGTGAATATAAGAGAGAGAGGGTGTGCAACAGGTGCAGAGCAGGTTCTTCGGACACGTGGGCTGATGCCATCTGGTCCAGTTGCAGAATCAGAGTTGAGGTTTCACAGCAAACTATCCATCTTGTCTGGGGAAAATGACACAGAATCCAAGAGCAGCTGGGTGCAACTGGGTAAGGTGGGTACAGAAAGCGATAGGTTTGGGACACAAAATTTAGAAGCAAGCACAGAGTTGAGGCATTCAGCCTTTTCACGGGCAGTGTCAGCTTTGCAGCCACTTGAGGTAAGGGAGGGGATGGAGGGGAAACATACACCAGAAACAGACTTAACCAGGCACAACAAATCCCACCCATTTTAGGCATAAAGTTATTTTGGGGATCACATTTAAATTTGATACATCCTTAACCTGAATGTTGATTATAAGTAATAGAATAAGGAATATTTTAGTTTTAGATTGAAGTCAATTAAACCATTTTTGACGAAGTTATGAGCGAAAAACGATTTTGATCTTTTCGTGACCTTGACCTTTGATCCAATTGGACCCAAATGTTAATGGGGTCGTCCAAGGTTCATTGCCCACATGTGGATTAAATTTGAGAGTGTTTGCTAAAGCCGTTTTGCCGTAAAGTTGCTAACGGACGGACAGACAAACAAAGAAACAGACAAACTAACCGGACGATTACAATATTCCATACCGCCACCCTGTAATGCCTGAACCACGAGGACATAGCTGGCCCAATACATTTTTGAGATATTGTGCTATATATGTCGTTTTTGAGCCCCATCTCTCAATGGTGAAGAATCACTGAACAAAATTCTAGTCGTCAGATCCGGATTCGGATATTCATCAAAATCGAATCAATTTGTGGAGGCCACACCCAACCTATCCACCAAGTTTCATCCGAATCCGTCCACAACTCTTTGAGATATCGTGCTATATATCATTTTCGCCCTCTATCTCTCAATGGTGAAGAATCACTTTAAAAATTCAAATAGTCGGATCCAGATCCGGATCTTCACTAAAATCTAATCAGTTCGCCATTGTCACACGATGAACCTGTCCACAAAATTTCGTCTGGATCCGTCCACAACTTTTTTGAGATATTGTGCACACAAACAAACAGACAAACAAGCAGTCATAGACTGGTACTTACGAAATCGTCAACTTGACCTCTGACCTTGTCTAATAAAAGCTGTCTTCAGAGAAGGTAGCGACGCAAACCAGAAGTTTCTACGATGATTCTGTACCAAACCATCAAAAATCAAATGTTTGACCTCACTGTGACCTTGACCTTTGAGCGATTTTGACCAAAATCTAATCAGCGCTAGCCATCACCCTCCTGATTCACGTGGTGTAATTTGACATTGGTAGGTTCTTCCGTTCTCGAGTTATCGTGTCTACAAACAAACACACACACACACAAACACACAAACAGAGGACGGAAGTCATCAATATACTTACAAAATCTAAAGATTTCGTAAGTAACAATCAGATAGAAAGGGTGAAAACATAATCTCCTTCACCTTCAGTGGTGGAGGTAACAAGAGGTGGGAACAGAGGGGAAGTCCTAGCTCATGGTACTCCTGGGGGTGTGATGGGGTGAGATGGGGACAGAGCTTGGAGAGTGAGGAAGAGAGTTTTTTTATAAAGTGAGAAACTCCGCCGCCAGGACGAGGCTCAGGTCTATCATCCCAGAGGGAGGAAGTAACCAGGGAGGGGGTATGAAGGAGTTTGAGACGTCTTGAAGGAGGAATGTTTCTGTTGGGCAGATTATGTCTGGTTTGTCAGTGGCAACCTGTATAGAAAGATCTGTCAGGTTAGAGTGAAAGCCTGGGATGTTTCAGGTCCACACCCTTAAGGGAGAGGGAGGGGAGGAGGCTTTGCATACAGGAGAGGGGAGGGGATGGGGATAAAGAGGGTAAGATGAGGGAGTCGAGAGGGAGGTAGGGAGTGCTGTAGACTGTGCAGGAAATTGTAATCTCAGAGCTTGGGGAGAGGGTCGGATGGGGAGGACGACAAAGGGGTAGGTGGTGAAGGGATGAGTAGCAGTGAGGAGTAATAAGAGAGGGGGGAAATGGAAATGGGAGATTGGAGGAGGTGGAGGAATGAGCTGGAAGAGAGAGGGTGGGGAGGAGGAGGCAACTTTGTGGATGTAAAGGGGTGCAGCTTTGAGAAGGGGGAGTGAGGGGGAGATTTGAACGGGAGGATGAGGGGAGAATTGAGAAAGAAAGGTGTGGGGGAGCTTTCGAGAAAGGTGAGGGGAAGAGAGAGAAGTTTGCTTTGAAGAAGGAGAAGGTGGTTGATTTGCAAGGGAGGGGTGAGAGGGAATCTTTGAGGGAGAGGGGAGACGATGAGAGTAGGCATGGCCAAGGAGGTGGAGGGAGAATGGAGGAGTGGGGAGAGGGGAAGGATGAGACTGGGTAGAGATAGGTATTGTGGCGAGATGTGTGACAGCAAATAGTAAATAGATAAATAAATAGTAAATAGACATCATGGACAGGCAGATGGATAACAAGATGGACGTCATGATACACACTGGGACAGGTCATGGTATGTGATGTCACCTCCGGTAATCACTCTTACCTGGAAGGTAACCCAGAATGGTAAGGTAACCCACAAACATCTTGTGGGAAATCCATTTTCTCCAAATTCATTTTCTGTGTGTGTACGTGTACGTGCACGTGTGCGTGTCCCGCTCTCTGTGGTAATAAACCTTTTGTTCAGAAAAACTTGAATGTGGTAATTCAGGATATGGGACTTACCTTTAAGCGAGAGTGAATTGGCTTTAAAAATCTGGTAATGGGCGATTGGAAAACAAAATTTTGATCGCACTTTTGAAAGAGTTGATTCGACACAGGATCACGGATTGTTTCACCCCAATATGCGCTCGTTCAAAAAAATTACGTAACGCTATTTTTATGGAGGTGTGTATGGGCTTGATTAAACTTTACCAATAATTTTTATTCAACATGTGATGAGATTTTTCGGGGTCCCTCATCGTGAGTAACACTTGACCCAAACAAAGCTAATGGAAAGCTGATGCAACAAACCCAGGCAGTGTATAATCAGCAGAGGCCTACAAGCCTAATGTGTTAGGCCCACCAGAAAACCAAGATGGCGGCCATATATTTTTGTCTTGGTGCTATGGTGGGTGAAGTCAAGTGACGGATGTGGGTGTGGTCCAGCCGCTGTTCGACCAATGGGTGCACATTTCAAAAATCGACCCACACCAACAGCAACAATCCAAAGCTCTTGAAGACATGCGACATGTTGCAGGTAACGAAATGGATGGAGGGAAATGTAGCAACCTCCATCCATTGCCACAAATAGCTTGCCTATTATCATTCATTTGATAACTCTCAAACCTCTCTCCCTCCTCCAAATCTTGGTGGCATCTAATCAAATCTGTTTCTGGTGGATGTTCCCCCTCCACCCCCTCCTTTACCTCAAATGGCCGCACTTGATACCACACATGAAAAGGAGGAATGCCTAAACTCAGTGTTTGCATCTAAATCTTGTGTTCGAAACCCATTGCTTTCTGTCCCCACCTCACCCAGTCGCACTCAACTGTCCCTGGACTCTGTGTCCTTTTCTTCTGACAAAGTGGAGAGCATGCTGTGAAACCTTGACTCAAATTCTGCAACCGGTCTAGACAGCATCAGCCCACGAGTCCTAAAAACCTGCTCCTCTGCTCTTGCTCACCCTCTCTCTACTCTATTCACCCTCTCATTTGCTCAAGGTCATCTGCCATTTGCTTGAAAATCAGCAAACATTACTGCCCTGCATAAAAAAGGTGCAAAAACAGATCCTGTAACTCCAGACCAATCAGTCTTCTCCCAATCATCAGCAAGATTATGGAATCCATCATCGCTTCAGACATTAAATCCTTCCTCTTCTCCAATGGCTTGATTTCCGATCATCAGTTTGGTTTCAAAGCAGGTCACTCTACCTTGGATATTCTGATTCTGCTCTCCAAACAATGGATGGAGGTACTGTACTCAATGACAGACGTGAAATCAGAGCCACATTCCTAGACATATCACATGCTTTTGATACAGTCTGGCACCCTGCCCTGCTCACCATAGTCTCTTTCTATGGTATCCAAAGCCATCTCCACTGATGGCTCGCAGACTTCCTCTCCTCTCGCAGCCAACGTGTGGCCCTAAATGGAGTTCTTTCATCCCCTCTTCCTGTCTAGGCTGGAGTTCCTCAAGGCAGTGTTCTGGGCACTGTTTTTTTTCTGGTTTTCATCAATGATCTCTCCGACTCTGGAAAATCCTCTTTATCTGTTTGCTGATGACTTTACCCTCTGCCGTACCATCTGTCATCCCTCAGACTGGCAAGCAGCAGCTTCTTCGCTCTCTGTAGATCTGGGTAAAATCACAAACTGAGCCAACACATGGAACATACCTTTCAATCCTGACAAATCTCACTCTCTCACTATGTTTTTCCGAAAGGACCATTTGGAACCCCCCCCCCCCATCTACTTTCTCGACAATCTGCTGGAAGAAGTACTTTCATTCAAGCTTCTGGGTCTCACTATCTGCCATGATCTTTCCTGGGAAAGCTACATTTCAAACCTGGCCTCCAAAGCCAGTCGCCGACTTGGAATCTTCCATCATGCAAAGTCCTTCCTCGGCCCACCTGAGCTCCTGACAACATACAAAGCTTTCATCCGCAGCCTGATGGAGTACTGCTCTCCCCTCTGGGCTGGTGTTCCTGCCTATCACCATTCTCTGCTTCACGCTGTGGAAACCAAGGTATTTAGGATCATTGGTATCTCCTGCGGTGAGGCTGAGTCTTTGGGCCTCTCACTATCTCACTGCAGGCAGGTCGGTGGTCTTTCTGTCTTCTACCGTCTTCCCTCCGGTCTCGCCCCCCCCTCCTCCCCCTGCTCTGGATGCGATATGTCCCTTCCTTATTTCCGCAGGGCGCTTAAGGTCCGCCAGCAACCCCCTTCTGGTAAAACTACCAAAATCACGAATCACTGCTCACCTTCAGTCTTTTATTCCTCTTTTTCACCACCTTTGGAACAAACTCCCTTACTCTCTTCAATCCCGTTCTTCCCTCCAGACCTTCAAAACAGCCATTCACCACCACCTCTTATCATCCCCCATCCAACACCTCGATCTTTTCTACCCCGTTAATACACCCCAAACCCACCTCTTTCAAATTCCCTGCTTTCCTTCCTGAAAGTCCTTGTAATGTCCATCTTGCATACCCCATGTTCCCCACCCCATCCCTCTCCCTTCCACAGAACTCTTAATGTCTCTGTTCCCCACTGTTTTGTCCTTCCCTCTCCCAACACGCTTGTCTCATGCCCCTCTTGTGTGCATTGTGTGTTAGCTCTCATACGAGCCTCGACAATGTATACTAAAAAAAACAAAGAAGCTGCCTCTGGCCTAAAAATTGAGTCCACGGTGAAGGCTCATGTTTGTGGTTCTGGGGCAGGTAGGCCTAGTGCAGTTAAACGTGGACTCCACTGTCGAGGCTCACAGTTGCGGTGCAGGTCTGGTTAAAGATGCAGATGGAGTTCATTATCCAGGCTCGTTGTTGCGGTGCAGTTATGGTTAAAGATGGAGTCCACATAGTCCAAGTTCACAGTTGTGGTGCAGGTCTGGTTAAAGATGAAGTGCATAGTCCAAGTTCACAGTTGTGGTGCAGGTCTGATTGAGATGAAGTCCATCGTCAAAATTCACAGTTGTCGTGCATGTCTGGTTAAAGATGGAGTCCATAATCCAAGCTCATGGTTCTGGTGCATGTCTGGTTAAAGATGTAGTCCATAATCCAAGCTCATGGTTATGGTGCATGTCTGGTTAAAGACGGAGTCCAAGGTCCAAGTTCACAGTTGTGGTGCATGTCTGATTAAAGATGGAGTCCATAATCCAAGCTCATGATTGTGGAGCATGTCTGGTTAAAGATGGAGTCCATAGTCCAAGTTCAAGGTCGTAGTGCAGGTCTGGTTGAAGATGGAGTCAATGGTCCAAGTTCACGGTTATGGTTGCACAACTTGCACATCATAAAGGGTACTGTACAGAGTTGTGGGAATATGATGGTTATTCAACGCCACTTTTGATGCCATTAAAACGTTGCAAAACGCTGAAAGACATTTGTCTTTTCTCAGGTATTTGTATAACGTGTTGTCCAGCCGAGAGTGGTGACAAAGAGTGATATATATGTGAAGTGAATGAGACAACGAGGCCTCAAAGAGAGTTTGCTGGTAAAATGTAAGGAACGCTCGAACCCTGCGGGGAGTCGTCCGTGTTTGTCATTGCTGTACTTGTCTGTTACTCCGTTCAAATTCTCGTGATGCAGTTTGTGCTCTCGAAGTGTTTGAATAAGATCTTCCCGAAGGTGTGCAAACTGTGCGTGACGGCACAGTTAATGTGCTCACGTCATACCGTTTTATAACTGGTTTACAGTGAGTCGTGTCAGCCGTAACCACTTGTGGAGTGCTTGCTGTTTGAGGTGAAATTGATGGTTCAAGGAGAACACAACGAGTTACTTGTGAGTGAGCATGAAGGAGGCTGTCGAGCACGAACAGCGAAGGACTTCGTGTTCACAATGATAATAATACGTTGTATCGCACGGTGTGCAGGAGCTGTTCGTACGTTTCTTCCACAAATCATATAAATGCCTACAATGGGAATAAATCGTTTAATCCATGTATGTCTCCCCGTAAAACGAACTGCCACGACCTGGTCAATAAAATAAACACATCCTTCACTTTTATCTGTTTTTCCCCTGGAAACTCGAGCCATTTCAATACCACCACAAACTGTTACGCCCAATTGGCGAGTTCTACTGTGACAGAAATTCGGGTCATGGGTGAAGGCCGCCCAATAAAGGTTTACTGTCCAAAAGCCAAGCGAAGGCAACTTTATCTAACGAACCCAGTGCACGATGTACCCAACGAAAAACAGAAGAGCCAGCCAGGGTAAAGGTGATGTAATTGTGGTGATAATTCCTTTCAATGTGCTGGTTGATGATGATGGTGTTTACACCATATGATGATGGTGTTTAAACCAGGTGATGGTGTTTAAACCAGATGATGATCGTGTTCACATCAGATTATAATGGTGTTTAAACCAGATGATGATGGTGTTTAAACCAGGTGATGATGGTGTTTACACCAGATGATGATGGTGTTAACACCAGATGATGGTGTTTAAACCAGGTGATGATGGTGTTTAAACCAGGTGATGATGGTGTTTAAACCAGGTGATGATGGTGTTTACACCAGATGATGATGGTGTTAACACCAGATGATGGTGTTTAAACCAGGTGATGATGGTGTTTAAACCAGGTGATGATGGTGTTTAAACCAGGTGATGATGGTGTTTAAACCAGATGATGATGGAGTTTATACCAGATGATGATGGTGTTTAAACCAGGTGATGATGGTGTTTAAACCAGGTGATGATGGTGTTTACACCAGATGATGATGGTGTTAACACCAGATGATGGTGTTTAAACCAGGTGATGATGGTGTTTAAACCAGGTGATGATGGTGTTTAAACCAGGTGATGATGGTGTTTAAACCAGATGATGATGGAGTTTATACCAGATGATGATGGTGTTTAAACCAGGTAATGATGGTGTTTAACCCAGATGATGTTGTTTAAACCAGACGATGGTGTTAAAACCAGATGATGGTGTTTTAACCAGGTGATGATGGTGTTTAAACCAGATGATGATCATGTTTATACCAGATGATGATGCTGTTCAAAGCAGATGATAATGGTGTTTAAACCAGATGATGATGGTGTTTATACCAGATGATGATGGTGTTTAAACCAGTTGATGATGGTGTTTATACCAGATGATGATGGTGTTTAAACCAGATGATAATGGTGTTTATACCAGATGATGATGGTGTTTAAACCAGGTGATGATGGTGTTTGCACCAGATGATGATGGTGTTAACACCAGATAATGGTGTTTAAACCAGGTGATGATGGTGTTTAAACCAGGTGATGATGGTGTTTAAACCAGGTGATGATGGTGTTTAAACCAGATGATGATGGAGTTTATACCAGATGATGATGGTGTTTAAACCAGGTGATGATGGTGTTTAAACCAGGTGATGATGGTGTTTACACCAGATGATGATGGTGTTAACACCAGATGATGGTGTTTAAACCAGGTGATGATGGTGTTTAAACCAGGTGATGATGGTGTTTAAACCAGGTGATGATGGTGTTTAAACCAGATGATGATGGAGTTTATACCAGATGATGATGGTGTTTAAACCAGGTAATGATGGTGTTTAACCCAGATGATGTTGTTTAAACCAGACGATGGTGTTAAAACCAGATTATGGTGTTTAAACCAGGTGATGATGGTGTTTAAACCAGTTGATGATTATGTTTATACCAGATGATGATGCTGTTCAAAGCAGATGATAATGGTGTTTAAACCAGATGATAATGGTGTTTAAACCAGATGATGATGGTGTTTATACCAGATGATGATGGTGTTTAAACCAGTTGATGATGGTGTTTATACCAGATGATGATGGTGTTTAAACCAGATGATAATGGTGTTTATACCAGATGATGATGGTGTTTAAACCAGTTGATGATGGTGTTTACACCAGATGATGATGGTGTGAACACCAGATGATGGTGATGGTGTTTAAACGAGGTTATGATGGTGTTTACACCAGATGATGATGGTGTTTAAACCAGGTGATGATGATGTTTAAACCAAGTGATGATGTTTTACAGTTCGAGCAGAGGGTGGTGGGCTCTTAGTATAAACCTGTACTAACCTGTTCCATGGTCGGGTTGTCGGTGACTAAACCGTCTCCCCCACCAACTTTCTTGGTGAGGAGGGTTTATGATATGGGCATCCGGCAAGATGAAGATCAAAACCTGTAAAGGGTGGAGGAGCTCCTTGTGAGCCAGCAGCCATCCATATCTCGTGCCCAACTGTGTCTGCTGACGTCCTCCTGCAATTGGGTTACTTTTTAGTACAAAAACACCATCATCTGGTTTAAACAACATCATCATCTGGTATAAACACCATCATCATTACCACCATAAAACCCTTCAAACTGCAAAACCTTCCAAAAGCATTAAAAAATATAAATCTGAAAACCCACTCTGTGGGAGTACCTCCTGTGCAGCTGTCCTTCGCAGGGCAGCTCACTGGATGACGAGATTGTGGCAAAGACTTCAGGACCCCCAATCTTTGATGATTGGAGGCTAACCACGGGGTAACATTCCCGGGTCAGATTGTGGGAGAGTGTGTTGGGGTGGTGCTGAGGTGTCAACCACCAGACGACGGTCTCCTTTGATTAACCTCAGGCGGTCCCTTTGGGTGGGTGCCTGGATGATCACCTGCCTCTGTTATCATCTGAGCTCAAGCATTTGGACATCGGTATTGCAGCACTCTCTGAGGTTCGGAGATCGGATTGCGGCAAGGTCATGGCGGGTGGTTACACCTACTATTGGTCTGGTCACTCTGATGGTTACCATGCCCAAGGAGTTGCCATAGCTGTGTCCAATAAGCTGACTCCAATGATAATTGAGGTAACACCGGTCAACGAGCGTATTATGAGGCTAATGATTCATCACTCCTTGGGTGTCATTTCCCTGGTCTCTGTATATGCTCTGACTGAGGCGAGTGATCTCACTGTGAAGGATGCACTCTATGCCACACTCAAGTCTGCGGTTGATCAGTGCCCAGGGCGAGATACTCTTCTAGACTTGGAGGATTTCAATGCATCGACTGGAACTGATAGGGATGGTTATGAGACGTGTGTTGGACTCCATGGGTCTGGAACTGTGAAGCTCAATAGCAATAAGTTCCTTGCTTTGCAAGAAGTTATGGAATTAGCGTGGCTGGTTCATGGTTTCAGCACCCACAAGCTCATCGCTGGACTTGGTATTCCAACACTGGTGGTGTGGAAAAGGAGATTGACCACATGCTCGTTGATGGTTGCTGGAGGATGACCCAGAACTGCAGGGTGATGGTGTTTATACTGAGTGCATTATAGTATACTTATACTATAATGATGGTGTTATACTATTTGAACTCAGTGCTCAGTTCCTCAATACTGACAACAAGCTTGTTGTAGAAACTCTAAAGCTACACCTTAAATCCAGGAGAATGTTACCATCTCAGCCTCGGCTGGATGTTGGCTGGCTCAAGGATAAGAGGGTTGCTGAGGAATTTGCAAACAGGCTGAGTGTAGATTTGGGGGGTCTGGGTGCTTTGGGGGGGTCCTGAAGAGTTGTGGAGTGCCTTCAAGACCACCGTCCTTAATGTTGCAGGTCGATGTCTTGGAACTCACCAGAGGGCAAAGAATAATTTTGTCTCTCAAGGGACACTGGATACCATTGCCCAGAGTCGTGCGGCCAGGCGGAATGACAGAGCTGAGCTGTTCAGGGAGCTGAGGCGTAAAACTGGACATGCACTAAGGGTGGACAAGGAGACCTATGTGCAAGGAATCTGTGAGGGGGTAGAGCATCACCTGTGGTCAAGTGATTCTCATCCTGCTTACAGGAGAATTTGCGCTTTGAATTCGTCCAAGCCCTTCCTTGGTGTACTGCAGTTAGAGCAGAAGGTGGTGGGCTCTTGACAGAGGAGTAGAAAGTGAAGTCCCGCTGGGCCGGTTACTTTGAGCGGATGGACCAGGCTGATCCACCAGCTTTTGAGTTGGATGTCAGCAGTGTTACAATCCCTATTGCTGACCCTCCAATCAACTGTGGTCCACCTTCGTTTGTGGAAACACAGACTGCGGTGAACCAGTGTAAATAGGGTAAAGCTCTTGGGATCTGTGGCATCCATGATGAACTTCTCAAGGCTGGTGGAAATGCTGCACTCGTGTCGTTGTGTGCAGTTATGTGCTCTGCCTGGAACACAGGCATCATCCCAACTGACTGGTGGAGGGGCCTTGTTGTCCCTCTCTGGAAAGGGAAGGGTGATTGCCAAGAATGCAACAATGACTGAGAGGTGACGCTGCTCTCAGTGCCAGGCAAGGTCTTTGCTCGGATAATTCTTGATCGGGCTTGCCACCATGTGCTTGAGCACCAGCGTCCAGAACAGTCAGGCTTCACACCAAAGAGGTCACCGATTGACCGTATCCTTGCTGTTCGGGTCCTCACCAACCACAGACGAGAGTTTTGGCAGGGGCTGCTTGCAGTTTGTGTTGATCTCTGTGACACGTTTGATTCAGTGAATCTCGATGCCCTCTGAAGGATTCTTGCTCTTCGTGGGGTGTCACCAAAACTGTGCGCTCTTATGTCTGAACTGTACTCTGGTACTGAGAGTGCTGTGAGATGTGGTGGAACCATCTCTGACTAATTTCCAGCTGTTACTGGAGTTCGTCAGGGGTGTTACTGGCCCCCACACTTTTCAGCACTTGTATAGACTGGATTATGGGGAGGATATCAGATGGATTTTCCTGCGGTGCGTTGTTTGGGAATGTCAAGATCTCTGACCTTGATTTCTCCGATGATGCAGTCATCTTTGTGGTGACTAGAGATATCCTTTTGGGGGCCCTCAAGGTGCTGAATGAGGAGTCGGAGCTGCTGGGATGACGGGTTTCCATGGTCAAAACAAAGATACAGCCTTTCAATG
Source organism: Eptatretus burgeri (assembly GCF_056783735.1). NCBI lineage: Eukaryota > Metazoa > Chordata > Myxini > Myxiniformes > Myxinidae > Eptatretus > Eptatretus burgeri. Next base: position 49,806,164 of record NC_140965.1, read on the forward strand.
ACATCTTGGATGCTGCTGTCCTGTCTGTGCCTGTTTGTGGCAAGGATGTTGAGGTTGTGGAGAGATTCACTTACCTTGGCAGTGATATTCACGTCTCTGCTATCTGTGAGCCTGAGGTCAACAGACGTCTGGGTCGGGTCTGGGGAGTCCTGGATTCACTGGATTATGGGATGTGGTGCTGTCTGTTCCTATGCAGGAAGAGGAAAGTCCGAGTCTGCAGGTCCTTGGTGCTTCAGCCTTGCTCTATGGATGTGAGACTTGGACTCTGACAAGGGATTTGAGATGGAGACTTAATTCCTTTGGTACCAGGTCTCTTCGGAGAATCCTTGGCTATCGCTGACTCGTGGTTGCAACAGGTTGATTTGCATCTCAAGGAGATGGGGATTGGCCAGGCATCTACCTGGGGGATGGCCAGACGGAGGCCCCTCGAGTACTGGCGGAAAGTGGACGCAGTGACGCGCTGCTCTGGCGCATGCTCCCATTCCTGACCTGACCTGACCTGCTCCTTATCAATTCCATATCCAGGCAATGCATGACATCATCGCTAGGCACCAAAGGAAGGGAGTACTCAGTTTTTACTCCGTTTGTTTGTTTGTCCCGGTGATATGTCAGCCATCCGTTGAGCTAAGAAACCAAAATTTGTGGATAAAAGTGAGGATGTGCTTTGGAAAAAACAGTTTTTTAGTTTTTGATTTATCAATTAATTGATTAATTACTTAATTACTGTCGATTTTTTAAACTTTTTTATTTACTTTCTTATCTGGGAAATATCTCAGGCATGTTTTGATCGAGGAAGCTGATATTTGGACATGATAGTGAACAAGTCATTTTGCTATAAAGGATATTTTCGATTTATTTATAAATGAATTTATCGATTAATTATTCATTTTTCAGTGAAAAGCTGTTCACATTTTGCGAGGTCACCCACGTATACCCCCCAGACCCCAATTCTTTTTTATATTTATCTTTTTTTATGGCGTGAACAAACTTTAGCACATCATGAGTGTTAAAGGTGGTGGGAAGGTTTCATCGAAATTGTGTGTGTGGTTTCAGAGAAGAAAGCAAATACATATTTTGGGGTCAACCTCCCGTAAACACCCTTAAGCCCCAATTATTTTTTGTTATTTTCGTTTTTTTGATCTCGTGAACAAACTTTAGTTCATCATGGGTGATAAAGGTGGTGGGCAAGTTTCATCGTATTTGTGTGTCCAGTTTCTGAGAAGAAAACAAATGCATATTTTGGCGGGCAATCTCTCTGCACAACCCCTGAGACCCGATGTTTTTTTTTTGTTTTTTTTATACATCATGGGTGATGAAGGTGGTCGTCAAGTTTCATTGGAATTGTGTGTGTGGTTTCGGAGAAGAAAGCAAATACTTGTACATATTTTGGAGGGCAACCCTCCTTACATCCCCTTGGACCCCAGTTTTTTTTTTTAACGGTGTGAACAAACTTTGGTACATCACAGGTGTGTGATGTAGGTTGTTGTCAAGTTTCATCAAAATTGTATGTGTAGTTTTGGAGAAGAAAGAAAATACATATTTTTGGGGAGCAACCCACCCTTACACTCCCTTTGACCTCGATTTTTAGCTCACCTAGAATGTAGGTGAGCTGGGAGCTGGTAGCTCACCTGGTAGCTAATGGGATGGCATATCAGTCCGTCTGTCCACAAATACTTGCAACTTCTCTGAAACTCCGCATACAATTTCGATGAAACTTCACCACAACGTTCATCACTGTGTATGTACCAAAGTTTGTTCATGGCTTTCAAAATAAAAATCGGGCCCTATGGGGGTTGCCCCCCAAATAGGTATTTGCTGTCTTCTCAGGAATTACACATGAAGTTCTGATGAAACTTGACCACAACCTTCAACACCCATGATGTAACAAAGTTTGATCACGATGTTTAAAAAAAAAAAATCGGGGTCCGAGGAAGTCTATGGACGGAGTTTACGTGGGGGTTGCTCCCCTAAAGAGGTATTTGCTTTTTCTCAAGAATGACACACAAATCCAATTAAACTTGACCACAACCTTTATCACCCATGATATACCAAAGATTGTTCATGATTCTGTCCCATGTTGACTTCCTCCTCAGTATAATTATTCTCCCAGGTGAGCACCCAAGGGTATTCCCCCTGTGTTTATTATTATTATTATTATTATTATTATTATTATTATTATTATTATTCTATAGTGGATAGATTATTTGACCCTTTTTTTGGTCTTTTTTTTTTTGCTCAACTATTTTTTAACATTATTTTGTTCAGCAACCACTTGTCTGATTGCCATAAAATTGTCAGTGTAGGAGCGACCCTACATGGAAAATATTTTAATGATAATTATGATGCAATAGGTCACGTGGTATGGCAGCCATCTTGGATTAAACGCAAAAAATTAAAACATTATATCTCAGAAACCGCTGTTCATAAATATTTGAAACTTGGCACATCTCATTCTACGCCCAATGGGGAATAAAGAGTTGTAAAGATGACGTCATCAGAGAAGTGGTCGACCAGCCACAAATGTTTTAATAAAAATCCTTATTTACCATTGAAATTCAGTGTGTATGTCGAGGCTGTAACATTTTTACCAATTGAGCTTTTGTCATAAAATCTTCAACAAACCTTTATTATGAATTGTGGAGAACACAAATAAAATGTAGAATATTTTTAATTGTTGTTTTTATCAAGTTTTGTTCGAATACAAAGCGGACACAGACGGGCTTTGCATTTTGAGATGGTTTCCAGTTTATTTTGTAATCACAATGCCATTCCATGGTGGAAGGGTGGTTTTAGCTGCTCTTTAGAGCTTACCATTGTGTGTTTAAAACATGGAAATTTAAACAGATTTGTTTGTAGTTAATTAGCTTAATCATCTCAGGAGGTCATGACGATTATTTGGGTGTGTTACATTCCACATCGTAACGCTCTAGTAGAACTTGATAAAAACACAACACGCACGCACGCACGCACGCACGCACACACACACACACACACACACACACACACACACACACACACACACACACACACACACCTCATCCATTTATAGTGGATAGATTTGAACACGAGAACACAAATCGCCTTGTTTGCACTTCTTAAAATCTCCAGTTTAGCAGTACTTGGGCAAGATTTTACACCGTCCCGACCAATCAAATTCGCCGCACACTTGGAGGGCGGCGCTTGGCGATGCGACCACAGAGCTAACTTCGTCCAAAATATCTGTTTGTTTTGTGCATCTTTTTCTCAAAGATCTTTCCAAAATAGTCAGTTTCTCAGAGAATAGTTGGCAGAAGGTGCAGCTCTCAACTGTTTCGTTTGACCCATTGCATGGTTACCATCATGCCTGTCATTGAAAGTTCACAAAAAAGTTGATATCGATCGTGCTCGGAAATGCAAAGGAAGAGTTCAAAAGACCCTTCCCATGTAGTTCTTCTCAAGACTGCATGGGATTAGGTGTTCTATGAGCCTGGTGTTTGCTCAGTGGTTAGGGTGGCGGCTTGGGATCTTAGGGTCCTGAGTTCAAGCCCCGTCAGCCGCTGAATGAATACAACAGGGGGTTGACTCAGCCTGTCATCCTTTCGAGGTCGGCGAAATGAGTGCCAGTTCCAGTGTGTGTACTGGTAGAGGAGCACTGCATCAGCGACACAGTCATGCTTCAAGAAATGATAGCTACCCCGGCAGCTAAGCTGCCATACGACCACCAGGTGTTCTATGAACTCTTGAGTTGTATTTGTAGTCAAGCTCAGACTGTCCCTGTTACATTCGGAGTGACATTTGGAGTCGTTGAGATGCAACTCATCAGACTGATTTTGTGCAAATGTACAATGTTGTAACAATTACATCGCTTTTACCCTGGCTGGCTCTTCTGTTTTTCGTTGGGTACATCGTGCACTGGGTTCGTTAGATAAAGTTGCCTTCGCTTGGTTTTTGGACAGTAAACCTTTATTGGGCGACCTTCACCCATGACCCGAATTTCTGTCACAGTGGAACTCGCCAATTTGGCATAACACTTTGTGGTGGTATCGAAATGGCTCGAGTTTCCAAGGGAAAAACAGATAAAAGTGAAGGATGTGTTTATTGTATTGACCAGGTTGTGGCAGTTCAGCTCATGGAACGTTTTACGGGGAGACATACATGGATTAACCGATTTATTCCCATTGTAGGAATTTATATGATTTCCATGCTTTCGATGCAGGAGTGCGGGCACAGTCAGGTAGTCGTGTCAGCAGTAGCTACCTTTTGTATGGTTTGCAAGGCGAGACGCGATTAAGGGTTTCATAATTGTGCTCAAGTTTGTGGAAGAAAGTACGAACAGCTCATGCACACCGTGCGATACAATATATTGGCGTTCCAAAAAGACCCAGACACTTTTGTTTGTAAATATATGTAGAACCACAAATGATACAAGGTTATCCTTTGTTACCTCCACCACTGAAAGTGAAGGAGGTTATGTGTTAACCCCTGTTTGTCCGTCTATTTGTTTGTCTGTCTGTGTATAAGA